>NW_022589704.1:82707134-82853433 GCF_004348235.1 Phoca vitulina
TTCCTTCCTTCCTTCCTTCCTTCCTTCCTTCCTTCCTTCCTTCCTTCCTTCCTTCTTCTTTCTTTCTTTTTTTTTTTTTTTTTGTCAGAAAAAATTATGAAAGTGTCACTTTCCCTTTGCAGTTAATTCAGGAGAGATCCTCAATTCGAGCAGGGCACATTTTCATGCAAATACAGCAGCACAGTTTCCAGCCCCCTAATAGCTTCTTACAAATGATGTGCCATTACAACGAGGTTTATTTAAACAAATTTAATACATCTTTAATCAAGCTGGAGAGCATTTTCAAAGGTCACGCTCCAAATCAGGATCACTGTACTGAGCTTATCAAAGTATTAGCTTAAGGGGGAGGGAGAATTATTTCTTGGACAAGTAATTTTAGGCAAATCTTTATTTACATTTTTATTCAGTTATTAAATTTTATTCCTTTCCCTCCTCCTTCTAGTCTCCATTTATGAACCTATAAGAAAGTCTGCAAATGGAGCTATAAGCATATCACTGCAGTCAGTCCTTCTAGAGGCGACGCCTTTGAAGACAGAGGGTCTAAAAGGCAAGGACAAGAGACCAAGCATTTTCAATGTCAGAGATAATCTTTTAGTGCCTCTAAAGCATCCTTCCCAAAGGTCTCACATTAGGCTCTGTATATATTGCTGAAATTCTAATGCACTGTTTCTTAAGTAGATAAATGAAATAGACTTTGAGAGTTGCCCTAACCTAGACCTTCATTCTTTCTCCCTCTCTGTCTCTATCTCTTTCTTTCACTATATACATATAACATCCATGCAAACACATATTTATTGTCTCCCACTAATTATTCCCGCAAGAACTAATATGATTATCCAAGACTCGTCTTGACTCTTGAATATTTCACGTGAATATTTATGGGGGAAAAAAAAGATCAGCTTGGCGCACCTAAGAAAAATAAGTTCATCTTTGATACTAAATCTTTGGACAAATGTCAGTAACAGCAACTACCATATGCAGTCATGATGACAGAGGAAATGTCCATGTTTTCAGAGTGTGAGCTTACATTCTATAAAATTCAACTCTTTATCCCAGTATAAAAGTAACTAATGAGGCCCCAAGATTAAAGGGGAAGTGAACTCTGCAAAAAAAAAAAAAAAAAAAAAACAGAAATAGCTGATAGGAAGAGAAGAGATACTCCTGAGGATTTTAATGCTCATTAGACTTAGGAGCTTTCAAACTTCTCAACAACATAGAAATGAAATAGAGCATCTGAAAAGACAACCCTGAGATAATGAAAAGATCATGCAGCACTGCTATTGAATCTATTTTGGGGTCTTAGCTCACCACCAGCAATTGCCTCTCGGGTGAAGAAAAGTGGGGACCAGAACAAAATAAGAGAATCACAGAGGTGATTGTTTCTGCAGGCCCGTAGGAGACAAAGTGACCACCCCTCCACATAAATGACATGCAGGTAGCACCACACAGAAAGTGGCACTTTGTACGTCAGGGCAAACGGAACACTAGGAAGGTAGAAAATAAAAGAAAGAAAATAAAATCGTATATGGCTTAGGATACTAGGAGACTAGGTAATTCGTATATAATCAATAATGGCAGAAGAAGGATCAGTAAACAGTGATTTGGGATATGGGTTGATTCACGAATAAATTATGGAACATCTCATTATTAAGTCTTTGATGGCAAAACACACAAACGAACAGGGATGCCTGGATGGCTTAGTCTGTTAGGGGTTAAGTGTCAGACTCTTGACTTTGACCCAGGTCATGATTTCGAGGTTGTGGGATTTGACCTGCACTCTGCCCCACCTTGAAGTCTGCTTGTCCCTCTCCCTCCCCATGCTTGCACAAGCACGCAGGCTCTCTCTCTCCCTCTCTCTCTCAAATAAATAAATAAACAAAATCTTAAAAAACAAAAACAAAAACAACCCCAAACAAATGAACAAAACCACACACGTGCACACACATACACACAAAACCAAGTTAAAAAAAAAAAAAACACCAACAACCCACCAATGCACACAATGAAAATCAAGTGTATATTTGGAGATATAATCTCTACCTACAAATCAATTCCTCCCTGACTTTTTTTAAAAATATGATTCCCCCACTATTCTGAAAGCACAGAATGTCATTTCCAAGGGATGTGTAGCAAAAGTTAAAAAATGAAGATGAGTTTTAGATGATTTTATATCTCTGGTCCATTCACGTTGTGTGCCCTTTCAAAAAGGTGATGGATTGGGGGAGTATCAGAAGTCACCTCAGCTTGAATAAATGACAGTCATTCTTTTCTGTAATTTCTGGGCAAATTTTTATCTGTCTTGATGAGTCTATATCTTACATCAGCAACTCTGCGATTGCCCATCTCACAATCTCCCTGACTTCCCCGCCAAGCGTGGGTGGCCACATACTGACTGCCCTGGCAAGCATGGGTTCAGAGTCGCCCCTCTTTTCCACAGCACTCATTCCTCCTCTTCTCTGCGCCTCAGCCCCATTCCCCTCACCCTTCTCTTCCTGAATGAGAGCCTGGAATTCTAGGAATATTGGCACAAGTCCTCTGGTGTCTGTGGTGCCAGCAGCCCTGCCTTTGCACGTGGGGTTGGGTGTGATGGGAGGTGGGCATGATGTGGCACCGTTAAGTTATGTGTTCTCAGTTCTCCCTGCTGATGCTATTCACCCGTGCAGTCTTAGAAGCATGTACATCCTGGTGCAGGACTCAGACACTCTGACCCATTGGGTCTGAACTGAGACCTGGCATCTATAATTTGGAAAAGTTTCCCAGGTGACCTCTGTAGAAAAATTAGTGAAATCCTGCAACCCCCTGCCATCTTCCTGATTCATTTTCTACTATGTTATTTAGTTGCTTATCTCCTCTAAGCCTCAGTGAAAGATGTAGAACCATTCATTCGTCCCTTCATTTTTCCAGAAAGTATTTATCATGTGTCTGCTGTATGCTTTGCATAAATGAATCAACCCTCCAGAAAATTTCAGGCTGGTGAAATAGACTGATTTAAATTTGATAGGTATGTATAAAGACCTAGGAAGGCTGGAGCTACTAGTTCTCTCCAGGGATGTCAAAGTTGATAAGATTTCCCAGATCAAATGATAGTAGCCAGGTTTTAGATCATGAATGTACTTTGTCCAGGAGGAGGGAGAATGATGTTTTAGCAGGAAGGGAGAGCATATTTAAGACATGGAAGCATGAAACCCGTGGTGTTTGAAAGCTGTGGTCTGGAAAATAAAGTTTGTGGATTAAGGAGTGGGGTAATAGTGGCCAATGTGACTGGAAAGATAGGTGAAAACTAAATTTTGAAGGTTCTGGAAAATCATGCTGATGAATTAGATTTTTTTTGTGTGTGTGTAAAACGGGTTTTTTTCTTTGTCTGTTTTCAACATGGAAATCACATACCCTCACACAGATACACATAGACAGACACACACACACACACATGCACTTATAATTCCAGAGATAATTTTGGTAACAGGGTGGAGGAAGTGACTGGGACAGGAAAAATGGTTAAGAAAGGGGTACAGGAAGGAAAATATTTGAGAGCCACTTCTCAAGTACAATCAACAGACCATGCTGACTAAGTCTAGGTGATAAGAAAACATCAATGGTTATTTCTACTCTACCAAGTTGAAGACAATAAAATTACATACATACAAATATTTTATAAATTGTAAAAAACTTGCAGTGTAGAAAGTCATAGTGGAAATATCTGAAGAGACAAACATTGATACCATTATTCAAGCTAATAGCTTGAAAGATGATATCCCTGGAATGTACATAGCATCCATGTCATTTAATAAAATTAAAAGAAGGATGACTTGGTTCTGTGAAACATTTTTTCCACATATTTTGAGAGATATAGAATTCTGAGGACTCATTCTTTTTCCAGCTCTAATTTTCCATTTTAGTTTTTACAGACTTTAAAAAAAATCCTTGTTGCCATAGCTTCAACAACAGTAAAACAGTGGTAAAATTATTTTTCAACTTCCTATAGACTATGGCTCGATGAATTACTGGATGAAGTGTGAATTATGTTATGTTACTCTACATGTTTATGAGTTTAGTTAATAGAAATAACAAATCTATGATGCTCAACTCTTGAATAAGGGAGTGATGTGGTGGGGGTGGGGATTCACCGTGCAAAACAGAAGATAGCTTCTCTGTGGTACCTCCATGTATTTATTATGTTTTGGTGTGGATAAGGGTGCAAATAGAACTGAAAATGCTGACTACAAATTTACCTTTGCTTGTTTGTTTGTTTGTTTGTTATTGTTCACTTGGTTTTTCAGGGCACTTTTAGGTTCATAGCAAAAGATACAGAGATTCCCGTTCATATACACGTCTAGCCCCCACACGTGCATTGCCTCCCCTACTATCAATATCCTAAACCAGAGTGGTAAATCTGTTACAGTGACTCCGCACTGAGGCATCATTATTACCCCAAATCCATAGTTTACATTAGGGTTCACTCTCTGTGTTGTTTATTCTGTTGGTTTTGACAACTGTATAATGATCTGTATCCAAAGTTATAGTGTCGTAAAAATAGTTTCACTGCCCTAAAAAGATTCTGTACTCCACCTATTCATCCCTCCCCCTCCCCTAAACCCTGGCAACCACTGATCTTTCTACTTCTACCGTCTTCTTAGTTTTGCCTTTTCCAGTACGTCATATAGTTGGAATCATATAGTATGTAACCTTTTCAGATCGGCTTCTTTCATTTAAATACGCATTTAAGGCTTTTCCATATCTTTCCATGGCTTGATATCTCATTTCTTTTTAGCACTGAATAATATTCCATTGTTTGGATGTACCACAGTTTATCCATTCACCTACTGAAAGACGTCTTGGTTGCTTCCTAGTTTTCACAATTATAAATAAAGCTGCTATAAACATCTCTATGAAGGTTTTTATGTCAGTAAAAGTTTTCAACTCATGTGGGTAAATGCCAAAGAACACAATTGCTGGATTGCGTAGTAAGAGTATGTTGCTTTGTAAGAGACTGTCAAACTGTCTTCTGAAGTGACTGTATCATTTCGCATTCCCACCAGCAAATAATGTGTTTCTGTTGTTCCACATTCTTCTCAGCATTTGGTGTTATCAGTGTTTTGGATTTGGGGCAATCTAATAGGTTTGTGGTATAGTTCATTGTTGTTTTAATTTGCAACTCCCTAATGACATATGATATTGAACATTCTTTTAAGATATTTATTTATTCATTCACAGAATGTGCACTTGAGCGGGGGGAAGGGACAGAGGCAGAGGGAGAGGGAGAATCTCAAACAGACTCCCCATGGGGCACAGAGCCCAATGTGGGGCTTAACCTCAGGACCCTGAGATCATGACTTGAGCAGAAATCAAGAGTCAAACACTCAAGTGACTGAGCCACCGAGGCACCCCTAACATTTTTTTATATGCTTAATTGCCATGTGTTTGTCTTCTTTGGTGGGGTGTGTGCCCAAATGGGTTTGTATTCTTATTGTTGAATTTTCAGAATTCTTTGTATATTTTGGACAATAGTCCTTTATCAGATATGTTTTTTGCAAATATTTTCTGTCAGTCTGTGGCTTCTCATTTTCTTGCCAATGTCTGTTGCAGAATAGACGTTTTTAATTTTATTTATTTATTTATTTTAAGATTTTATTTATTTATTTGACAGAGAGAGACACAGCAAGAGAGGGAACACAAGCAGGGGGAGTGGGAGAGGGAGAAGCAGGCTTCCCGCCGAGCTGGGAGCCCGATGCGGGGCTCAATCCCAGGAGCCTGGGATCACGACCTGAGCCGAAGGCAGACGGTTAACGACTGAGCCACCCAGGCGCCCCTGGATGTTTTTAATTTCAGTGAAGTACAGCTTATCAATGATTTCTTTCATGGGTAGTGCTTTGGTGCTATATCTAAAAAGTTATCCTCATACCCAAGTTCATATAGATTTTCTCCTATTTTATCTTCTAGGAATTGCATAGTTTTGCATTTTGTATTTATTTTGAGTAATTTCGTGAAGGTTGTAATGTCTGTGTCTAGATTCATTTTTTATACATGGATGTCCAGTTGTTCTAATCTACTTTTGCTCAAGGCAAAAGAAAATAATTTAATCAAGGGTGGGCATTATGTTATTTAGGAAAGCATTGTTATAAACCCCATTTTTATGTGTGGAAGACCCTTGGGCCCATTCTGAAAACTGGAAGATCAGAAAAGGAAAATTAACAGCATTCTGGGAAAGAGGAGAGCCATATCTATGGAAGTCAAGTAGCCTTGTCAATATCTTGCCTTTAGGAAATTGTTGATCTGTTATAGAAAATTTTATCTTATTATCTGGGAGAATCATTGTTTACCCTTGGGAAATGTGTGTGTTTTGTTCAGAAAACTACCCTTGAGAGTCTAGAAGTTAGCAAATACAAAGGGGGGCCATACTCTGGACTAACTAAATCAGTAGTCTGAAAACATACTGCTAAGAAATACCACGTACTACATATTACCCTGGCGTGGAAGGGGGCCAGATTCTTTTGGAACACCACCCTTGAGAACAGTGTGTTGTGTTTACCTTAAGAAAGTTGAAAAAGGTGTTTTTCAGGAGATATTGGAAGAAAGTAAGTCTCCAGAAGGAAAACAAGGTCAGGAACAGGAATATGCTAATGAAGAGGCTACTCAGTCAGGTTCCTGGCTTATAATTGATGCAGGTTTAATAAAACAGTTATGTTTAAAGTAGCGGGTGGGTCTAAGGGAAAGCCAAAAACCTAGAAGGACCTGGAAGGGCAGAACATATGCAACACAGCAACCACCTGGGTTTGAGTGTGAGCGTGTGTGTGTACGTGTGTGTGTGTGTGTGTGTGTGTGTGTGTGACAGAAAGAGAGAGAGAAAGAGAGAGAGAGACAGACAGAGAGACAGAGAGTTTTTGAATCTCACAGCGAGTTTTCAATGTTGTCATTTCCTCTGCTTTCTCCTAATTGTTCAGTAAAGTATTTTTTTCCAGTCTAGTACTTTGGCCAAAATGAAAGAAGGATTCATATGAAAAGGGTGGCCTTACCCATGGGATGCTTCTGCTAAGGCAAACATAGCAGGGAACACCATGAACCAAAACAAAACAAAACAAAACAAAACAAAAAACTCTGAATCCTGGAATTCTAGAGGATGACCAGCCATGAAGCCAACGATGACTGAGACTTAAGATCAAGGTATGGTAGGTAGGAATGGCCAGCACTGGAAGATACCGCAGTATAGGTGGACTCAGAAGTGGACCACCCTCTTCAGATTTTTTTTTTTTCAAAATATACAGAAAAGTTGACACTTAGGTTACAATTTATGAATATTTTATTGTAACAAATTATTTTGAAAGCGTCTATAATCACCAGCTAGTAAAAATAGTCCCTTTTACTTATTTCCAGATTGCCTCATATGGGTCCTGGAGGAAGAGGTTCCAAATTTATTTTGACCTTTTGATTACTTAGAAACATTCACCAAGAACATTTTGCAGCTTTCAACCTTTCTACAAAAACCTTCACTTGAATGAGAGGGAATATTCTGCAAATTGACTCCCAGGCTGATTTCCCACTATCGTTTAGAATGGATTTGGGCCAACTCCTTCAACCATTAGCTATGTGATACAAATTGATTTTAATAATGCATTCCAAATACAAGTAGAAATGGTTATTGTGTGGGCATATGCTTTGAACTATCTGTTTGTCATTTTTAAGCCAGGTAAGAGAAAATTTATTCCATTTCTAATTTCCACTTTTTTAGTAATTAGATCCCTTTGACTTTTTTGGTTCCACTTAGATAGTAATTAATAAAAAGACTAACTCTTTTTTCTTGGAAGAAAAGTATAGCAAATACCCCTTGAGAAAAATATGTCACGTACAGAAAGTCATGAGTTTGTCAGGAAGAGGTAATTTATTTCATATATAATGGGACATAATATAAAAATGAGTGGAAGCATCTTTTAGGAAGATCTTTTGACTTCCTGTGAATATTAAATGGATATACATTTATTTCTAAGACAGTGTTTCCTTTTCTTTTTTTGTGCATGCTGGCACTAAATTCATTGAAGTCCCAGTAGTCTGTGTAGTTGCCTTCTAATTTAAAGTTTTTACTAATAATAGTCAAAATCAGCTATACAAAATCTCTCTATATCATATGTATATAGGATAATTTCTAGCTCTTGCGCTTTAATCATAACTGTTTATATTAGCAGTTTGAGTGGAACCTTTAAGAAAACATCTTATACAAACAGGCACACATATGCACACACACACACACATTCTATACTTACACTTTCAAATTCACTGTATTGACAACTAGATATCCCAGATTCATATTCTGGGCACTCTAAAATATGGGATTTTGTCTCAGATTTCATGGGATCTTCACTAACACAGTATCTACATGCTAATATAATAGTACTATACTTTTAAGAATAAACATTACTCTTAAATATAGCCATCCGTACAGCCTAAACCATAAACTGCTAATGAATACTCTTAAACAGTTTTCTGATATTTTTTACCATATATCATCAAAGTTCAAAATTTTATTTAAATGTATTTATATTAAAAACATAGAGAAATGTGTATATATTAGCTTTTGGTTTTGTTTTAAAATAAAGATATTTTCAACTAGTCAAATATAATATTTTATGATTACCAGCTATTACACTGGATATTCATATGTAAAATGTAATCAAAACTTTACCGGGAGAATTATACTAAACTAAATCACTTTAATGTAGAACATTTAAATAAACAACATTTGTTATTCAATATTATTTATGCTTTATGCGGCACGCTAATTTTCTCTTAGTTTTTGATTTGGAATATATATTACACACACACACACACACACACACACACACACACACACACACGCCAAAATGATGGTTCTTGATTGTAGCCATTAGTTATGGTCAATTTTTATTTTGTTAAAATATTCCACTCTCTTTCCATATTAAATGTACTCTCCCTTGAATGGATATTGTTAAAGAAATGTTTTCCATTTTCTTACGTATGGCTATGAAAAATAAAAACAATTTAGTGAGAACGTTTCCACTACCCAAATTTGAAATAGTCAAGACAAATCCAAGATCTTAAAGTAAATTGATTTATGTAGTTCAAATCATTTTGTGAGTGCTCAGAAATGGTATATGTGAAGGGACGCTGCCATAAATGGGAATGTTGTGGTGATTGTGACAGTTTATGGCCCAGAGCTCCTGAGCAAAATGATCTACTTTTCAAAATATAGGAGAATCAGGCCTTTGGCTTACGTTTCCCTTGAGGTAAGCATTCTATCCTCCTGCTAAAAGATCCTGTGTAAAGAAATATCACAACTTCCTTCAATGTTCTTTTCTTTGCTTAAAATGTCTCCAAATCAAGAAGGGAAAAGTAACTATTTTTTTTTTCTTTATACCATATTCAATTTCAAAAATTTTGGAACAGGACCCACCATGGAAAATGTTCAAACTTTATCCTCTTGATAGATACTAGATAGATACTTCAGAGTGAGATCAATATGTCCTCACATTTAAATAGAACATCCCATTACATAGAGCCAGGCTGTCAAGATTGGATTGCATGTATAATCTTCTTTAAAAGAATTAATGCTTCCAAATGAATACGATGAAATAGAGTAGCAAATAATATTCTCATTGCCAATCTATCAATTTAAAGTAATACCTAGGCAGTCCATCAGCATCGAGAAGATAGGGACATCTGCTACACATTTCTGAGACAGCCTAATTTACATATTTGTAAATATTAAATATAAATTTAGAAATTGATATTTCCTTTTTCTTCATAAATGGTCATAACTCTTTGATGAAATCTGAATATACTTGAGATAAATTGATTCCTCCTCTGGTTCTCTCAGAAGCATAGCTCCTTTTGTTGTCCATATTTGTAACATTCTGTACTATGACAGGGTATTCGTGAAAGATAAAGATGTAAATGTTTTTCTTTTATTTTGCACCCTCTCTTTTAGTTACTAAATATGTCCACTGCAATATTTTGTCCAATTTTTTTGTTTAAGTACATAAGTCAGACACTGATTTATTTTCAGGTATCTGGTAGATAGCTATAAGTTATTCCATTTTACTATATTTTCCTGGTTTCAGGTTTATATGAGATGTGGACAATGCAATAGCACATGTTCATAAATCAAGTCAATTTTCTAAATTCTAAGCTAGGGCTGACCCCCCCCCAAAAAAAAGCAAACATTTCTGGCCTTTGCTCATTGAGACCATTCATTAACCAATAATTAATCTATCTGAGGGGCACCTGGGTGGCTCAGTCGGTTAACTGTCTGCCTTTGCTCAGGTCATGATCTCAGGGTCCTGGGATTGCATCAGGCTCCCTGCTCAGTGGGACGTCTGCTTCTCCCTCTCCCTCTGCTCCTCCGCTCTGCTCGTTCTCGCCCTCCCTCTCTCTCTCTCCATCTCTTTCTCTCTCTCTGAAATAAATAAAAATCTTTAAAAAATTTAAAAAAACTTTATATGAGAAATTCTATTTATAGTATATTCTCTAGTTCTTGTTTTCTTATTTCTTATTATTCTCCAGCCTACAGATAAATATATATCAATGCTATTTAAAATGCATTTGTTGGGGCACCTGGGTGGCTCAGTCATTAAGTGTCTGCCTTCTGCTCAGGTCATGATCCCAGAGTCCTGGGATCGAGTCCTGTATCAGGCTCCCTGCTCTGCGGGAAGCCTGCTTCTCCCTCTCCCACTCCCCCTGCTTGTGTTCCCTCTCTCGCTGTGTCTCTCTGTGTCAAATAAATAAATCTTTAAAAAAAATGCATTTGTTAATTAAATGGCAAAAAGATGTAATAAAATAAGATATAAAATATGAAGGTAAGCTAGATAAAATAAGATGTAATAAATTACAAAAGTCAATTTATTAATAAGTATCTTCCAAATGTTCACCTGTAGATCAGCTATTTGTCACTAGTAACATGTTTTTCTATAGAATGTAGTTGTTAGGCTCCCAGGCTAGCCCACATATAAATCATGCTGTTTAATCAATGCTGATCTTACCAGCCTTGGTTCTTGACAGCAGAGACCCTGCTACTTCAGGGAAAAGGAGAATGAGGAGGATAATGAAGATAATTCCTCCCCCATCTTCCCTTTTTTCTTGGATTCAAAGCTGTCTTGATACTTTTTTGGCATATTTAATTTAAAAAAATTACACCTTTACACCTCCTTTTCTGCATCTATCTCCAATTTAAAATAATTCTCTCTACTGATTCCTGAACACTTATATATACTTTCCATAGCTAACATTTTTAAAGCTCTTACTATTGGCCAAGAAGAATTAAAAATGCCTTATGGATATTGTATTATTTCATTGTAACCACCACTCTGTGGTCTGGGTACTAAAATTACCACCATTTTACAGGTGAAAATGTGGAGCAGAGTGGTCTTCAGCTATTTCTCCCATCATGAGAAAATAACAGTGTCAGGTCCCAAGCACATTCATTTCATGCTAAATCCCATCCTAGTGTGGCCCCACCACCTCCAGGTCTACCCTTCACAGGGCTTGCCTCCTCTCCCTGCGGCTACCCCTCAGTACTAAACGATCCATTTGTTCACACAACTGACCTAAACTAGGACATAGGAAGGAAAGCAATATTTATACTTAATTATCACAGTCTCTTTCAAATTTTCTCAAAGAAATTTAAAAAGATTCTGTTTCTGTATTTAGATAACTATCTCACAGGTATAATTTCTATTGAAAAGTGAAGGAAAAGATAACATCCTCTTTGGGTGAGTGAGGTGTTATTTGTTCTGACCCCTGTTGGCTGTCCTCCTTCTCACTAGAGTTTTCTCTCTTACCCCATTTCTTTAAAAAAAAAAAAAATCATTTTTGTTATGGAAATATGATCTAGCATCTCGTCATTCTACAAAATTTAGAAAACAAAAAAAACATTGAAAGATTTTTTAAAAGTCATCTTCAATCCTACCTAACAAGAGAAATAAAATATTAAAAAATGTTGTATACCTTTTTTCAACATCCATCTCCTATACTCAGTAAATAGATACACAGTTGAGAAACAGATTTCTTTCTTTTTAAACCTAACATTGGCATTTTTCCAAGCCTTTACCAAATTTTGTTGCTGTGATGTAAGATGTAGAATGAATGAGTCATCTCTCATCATATGCTCTGAATGGAAAGTGCGGAGCACAGGTCTACATCTACTGGTCATTTGTAAACAGGAGTTTGCAAACATAATCTGTACATGCTTGTCATATAAAGGTTGGATCTGTAATGCAATGATATGTATTAAAAATGTGTAAATGAGAAAGTTTATGTCTCGAGAGAAACAAAATTTACTCAGTTGTACAGGCCACAACTTGATGGGGTTACTGACAGGCAGAGTAAATGGCTAGAATAAATGAAACTCACTTGGATGGCTTTCAAACTTGAAAAGTAGAGCTTTGTGAGTTTTTTTCCCTCTTATCTTAAACATTTTGAAAAACTAAAAGCAGTTTTTTTTTTTTTTGAAAGCACAGTTAACTATTTTTTTAAATAGTTTTTTTTTTTTTTTTTAATGTATATGTCTGGCAGAAAACCTTTTAGTCCTCGCCACCTTTTATAAATGCCAGTGTGTGAAGGCAAACTAACAGTGGGCTGATTTCATAAGAAAAGATATGAGAAAAGAACAACTTATTTCCTAGCACTTACCAACCAATTAATTTTCTTTCTTATCAGACTTGAGCTAACGACATTCATTCAAACAATAAAAAATTGTAATGATCAATTTTCTGGAATGATTCAGACTCTGATAATTCAGATGGCTGTGCTCTTTCTATACTTTAAAAACTCAACATATAGGGCTTTAATATTGGAATAAAAACTACTCTGTGTGGACATTATAACACATACAACATCTGAGGAAGTTAGTACAACTTTGGTAACTGAGGTTGACCAAGTGTTTTGGTTTCATGTCTGATTCGGTTATAGTAACCTGTTCAATTACCAGTCCTCACCTTGACCTATATGGGCAATGGCAGTACTGAATCCATGGTTCGATTGCAGCTTCAGGACAATGATGCAAAAACTTTCTGCTTTGGCTGTATGGAAAATTACTCTCAGCTTTTAAAAGATAATTAGAACCATCAAATTAGCTAGCTTTCAGATCTGCACATTACACCAGTATTAGAAATTCTATCACCAAACATATGAAACAGAGCTTTAAAAACCAAGTGTAAGAGAAAAAAATGTACAGAAAGAAAAATCCAGAACTGGAGTCTTCACAATTTATTTCCAAGAAAGGCCATAGCAAAGATGAAGAAGACTCCAAATGCTCTCACTCTCTATTCATTTCTTTTGTAATATTAAAAAGTGGACAGTCACTTTTACAAGACCTTAGCTATAATTTGAACTGACATCCTTATAGGCATTAAAATTTAGAAGAAATTCCCAAGAGGAATACTCACAAGAGGTAATATATATGTATATTTCTGTGTATACATATATGTATAAAGGAAAATGGGTAGGTCAGCAAATACAGGGAAATATATTCGTAATAATTAAATGCCTTTCTTCTCCCTAGCCTCTTTTCTTCTACTGCCCAAGTATTTGCTTAAAAAAAGCTGATTCAAAAAAGGGGCAAATGAACCTTGTGCTTTTGGTAGCTGGACTAGTTTAGCTTATCTCCGTTAGAACGGGTAAATAATTCTCCTCCGCAGTATGAAGAAAATCCAGCTCAGTTTCCTGCATTGTAAATCAATCTCAGGTTTAAGAGAAGGTGGAGGCTTAAAAGTTATTACAACTCCACTGTTTTCTCTGATAAATTACATGAATAACATTTGAGACAATGCATTGTTAAATATTTATGTCTAGTACTATAGAACCAAGAAAAGCACAAGAACCCCTAGAAGAATAAATATATTTACCTAAATAAATTACTAAGACAAATATACTCCTATGTGCTCTGTACCAATAAACAGTAGGTATTCACTAAATTGTAGAATATAAATGGTTCATTTCCTCTAAATGTACACTGAAAGATCTATAACATGTTACACATTTCCTGTGCTTTGCATATATATTTCAATATTCATCATGAAAAGCCTTGCTTATGTGTCAATATACATTACTTTGCATACATTAAGAAGGGCTTTTTTTTAATTTTAACATTACGGATGCTTTTTATATGGGGGAAAGCTTAGGTCTTATTTCATGATTAACCCTTTCACGGCTCATCCTTTTTTCTCTACATGACATTTGCACAAAATGAATTGCTTGCTTAGACACAGCTAACTAAATAAAAGCAGGCCAGAGCTGATAGTATGAAAAATGGATTTTCATTACTGTTTCATTGATTCTTGTAAATAAGGGCCTGAGGCCTGCTCCGAAAAGGCTGCAAACAGTAATAATTTAATCTGAGGTGACATAGACCAAAATGTATGTGGACAAAAATCATCCTTGAATATTAAACAACAGCCTCAAGACAGAGAAAAGTGTTGCAGGCGAATTTAAATGTATGCAGATCGGTGGGTAACATATTTAAAAACAGAAATTAAAGATTCCTGTCATAAATCACATTTGCTGCCATGGATATGCCTTGTTATGCTGGCGTTTAAGAAAACCTGAAAGGTTAAGGCAGTTGGTGCATTAAATCGTACAAGGATAATTAATACTTTTCTTGTGGCTATTTATAAGAAATGGAAAATATAGTCAGATCAGCTGTGGCACTGTAGTAATTTGAGGGGGAAGCAATGAAAGCATGAGTCAATAGTTTTAACTGGACAAATGTCAAATGCTTAATGATGCAGGATCCCAATTTGGAAGCTGTTTGAAAGTTGTATATTTTTAAAAATGAGATAAAATAGTTCGTTCTCATACTACAAATATAATTTGTTTGCCTCTCATCCTCTCCATATTGCCCAAGAAAAAAAAAATAAAGCGATTTTTCAAATGGGATTCCTTTTGGTAGTTATTATACCTTAGTCACCTATACTGTAGATGCTATACGAATATAAATACCATTTCTGGCATCAAGCATTATAAATTCAGGCTTTCACCATGTCTCAAAAAATAGCAATGACACCATTTTTTGAATGACTAATTTACTTGTCTCATCAGGAATTAGATTAGTAATAGCAGAGGACCTTCCCACTGGTTTCCCAGAGAAAAATGTACCTTTGTCATTCAATGAACTTGAGTTTATGATCACTCTATTATTTAAAAATTTTCTTATCATTGTCTTGTAGGTTCTCTATACCCTGAACTAAAATCAGTGCTTTCTATTACTATCACGCATTATGAAATGTCCCCTCTCAGAAAGAAGGCTTTTGTACCAAATTCTCAGGATGTGAAAGGGCCATAGATCTTTCAGTGCACTCCTACCTGTGTAATATTCCTTTGAGCTAAGAGAAAGTATGGGATGGCCTTTGGAAAAAAAACTATTCTTATTATGGATAACAGAGTCTTACAATTATAGGTGTATCCATTTGTAAATACTATAATCTAATTTATAGGATGTTTTGTTTTTTAGTTGGTTTTAAAATAACAGTGGGGTTTGAATATAGTGCAAGGATAGGCCCACCATATTTTAGTACAAAATTAATATGAGACAAATAAGGACAATTTCTTAAAAAGTACTGATATTGATTGTATTCAGATTCTTTCCTCTCTACAAAATCTATTAGTGTTTTTATGATTGAATTCAGTCTAGGTACCTTAACTGAAAGAGCTCCAATGAGCATTTAATACAATGGCCTTTTAAATATCTTTTATATAAACAAGTAGCATGAAGTTAGTTCTGGGGTTTTGCTAGACTGTGCCATCATTGAATGTTCTCTGTTAGCCTGAGAAATCAAACAATCCGTCAGGACCTGTATTATTCTTTAGATTGGGGGAGTTAGGAAATCTTGTTCACTCACCATTGATAGTTAACACTGAAGCAAGGTGACAAAACCATTTTCACATTAGCACTTTCACTCAGTTTTGAGGTCACTGGGTAGGGCATTAGCGATGTACACCATCTTTCAATACACTTAGACGACTCAGAACTCACCCATACCTTGATTCTTACTGGTATTCAGCCTCAAAACAAAACACTGTGATGATTTTGAGTGAATGAGACCTCCTTTGCTAACAGCTGAAGGTCTGTAATTCCTTGAGTCGTTTACCCCTCCCGGTGACTCAGTATCCAGAGACATTGCCTCATAGGTAGAGGGTGAACATCAAAACATCTGGCCTGACAAATATTCTGTGAGTAATGCCCCCATTGGCCAATAGTCCTGATTTGAGCAAAAATGGTGTGGCTCCTGGGGAATGAGACTGGTTTAATATCACCTCAGCCTTCCTGACTAAGCATGTGAATTCAGAGCACGTGATCTGGCAAAGTTGAAGGCCTTCCAGCAGAGCGGAACTGACAAAGTCATAAGAAGAAGGGAACTCCTGTCTTCACACACTGGCCTCAGAGACCATGGATTAAGTGCAATTTCTACTTAAAGCAAATTGGTCCAGGACCAGAAGCTTGCTGATTCGAAGAAAAGAATGCTATGGATTAAGTTATGACTGAAATAAAAATGATTATCTTTAGCTATCTTTTCTGTGTTTCTGTAGACTGGGCCTTAGTCATTAATAATCTTTGTTAATAATTAAAGTCATGATCACTGCTTTGGTGATCAATTTAAAAATTATTTGGCAGATTGCTTTAAACCTAAATGTAAGGCTATTTTCAGTTTTCAAAGTTCTTTTTAGCTATTGGTATTAAACATACATAACACATTTCCCTGGAAGCAGATACATCCCAGCTGTTAGGGATAAGATAGGAAAAACAGACTAAACATGAATTGAAAGTGAGAATTTTTCTTGAAGAGAAAGCTTCTGTAAGTTATGTTGCAAGGTGTTGGATCTAGGGAATAACATTTTATGCCTTGCTATCACTTACTATTGCAGAACAACCAAAACCTTTGCAAGATGTGAAATATTTCCTATGCAATAGTCAATTATTGTCTAGACTATTATCAAGAGTGGATCAGCAAGAATAGGGACATAACTTCAAAGTCAAAGAGTTGTAGTTCTAGATATAGGTTTGATTTGTATGCCAATAAAGTATTTTCTAAAGTCTACAGGTATAATACTAATTTACCATTACAATCTACCAAAATAGTTTCAAAATGGGGAGAGAATTATTAAAAAAAAAACAAAAAACAATAAACAAAAACAAGCTCACCAGCTAAATAAAGTAAGAAGAAGACAGAATAAAATAGGAATGATCATAGACACTCATGTCTTAAGAGCTGCAATGGCTCCTGTGGGTCTGTTACTGCCTGCGTAATAAATACATCTACTGTGCATGAGCATTAACCTCTGCAAAAATATCATGAAGATAGGTAGCACATGGACTTGTAAACATTAGTGGCAGCTGCACTGATATATAAGTGTACAATGAAATGACTCCAAAGTAGCTATAATGTCCTATCGTGGCAGGCTTGGTGAACGCCAATGCATTTACATGATCAAAGAGACAAATGAATTGGCTTTAAATGTATCATTAGTTGTGAGCTTCACAATTCGTCATAATTGACACTGCCTTTCAATGTCATGCAGAATAAAGCACATTAAAGCTGTGGAGAAAACTGTGGCTTTAGGGTTTCCACGTAGATCTGAACATTGGGTAGGAATAAATAGTGTCATTTTAGAAAATTACAAATATGCTTTAGATCTGCACTCAAAGCAAACTTTAGGGAAAATGTACCATTTAATCAGCATAAAAATCTCCATTGTATCTCTCTTAAACAATCATTGGTTATAAGGCACACTTAATAAACAGAAAATGATACTACGAGAGAGGGAGGTTGTAGAAATGTTCCATTTAGCTTAGGTTCTGGAATGTGATTTCCCCACAGTAACCCTAATAAATAACCAAGTGATCTTAAACATCCCTTAGGCATACTTTTTAATCAGGTAATTCCACTTCTAAGAACACATGATTTTTGTATCATATATAAAGATCATCTGAGTTATATGTAATGAAGAGAAATTAGAACCCATATTATATCCATTTAAGTACTTTAAAATTTAAATTATTATCAGCTCTAATACTTTGAATTTTCAAAGAATGTTTAATGACTTAGGGGTTTACTTTAGAATAAATAAATAATAACAATATATAAAATTTTATTGCTAATTTTGTAGAAAAAATATGTATCCATATTAAAAGTATTAGATGGAAATATAAAAATATATTAATAATGCCTTCATTTAAGTATAGATTTTTTCCATTAAGTTTTCTCTATTTTCCAAATTTTGTCAAAAGAATTACTTGCATAATCAGAACAAAATTTTAATTTATCATATTTTCTGAATAAAAAAATTGAAGGACCCATCAATAAAGTAGTGATAAAAAGTCATTTCAAGGCAACTAGGATCTCTTTTCAGTCTATCTTCAGATCAGTTACATTGATTTTCTTTCTTTTAAAGCAGGGTTTCATTAAGGAGTCCTCTTGGAGCTTCCTGTTTCTATGCAGTGAAAATGAGAGCTAAAGAGAGATTTTCTAATATAGAATGATCACTAAAATACATTTTAGAATGCAGGAATATTTCCTTTATTAAATCATCCCAGTAAATATTCATTCAAATCCCAGTTACTCCACATCACTCTGTCAGCTAGATAAACATACAAACATGACATTAGTCACATTTCTTGACTTTAAATTTGCCTCAGGTCAGCTCAGGACTAATGAGTAGACCAAGAACAGGCTCCTTTTTGCTTTTTATACCACTCTTTCAGGCAAACAGATTCATAACAAATACAGACTTGACTTCTGAACACTAGTACCCAAGTGCTTACTCATGCTCCACATTTTGAAATCTGCTACATGCTGCAAACTCAAAATCAATAAAACTCTCTTCTGGAGTGCCCTCAAATGCTGCCAGCCACTCAGTAGCCTAATTATAAACCTGAATATTTCTTGTGACTCCTCCTCTTTATCCTCATAAATGACAATCTCCCAGTCCTGTAGATTTACCACCTAATATGTTTTTCATACATTCACTGCTCCCCATTATTTCTACTGTTGTCCTACCTCTGGCGACCATCATCTATCACCTAGACTAGTCTATCAGCCTTGTCATAGTTCTCTCACTCTCAGGGTGAACAGACTTATTTCTGCCAATCCATTTCTCCATTGTAGACAGAGTCACCTTTCTAAAACTGGAATCTTTGCCATGTCATCCCCCTACATTAAATCCATAGTCTTTAAGATATAGACTCAAAATGGTTCAAAGACCTAAATGTGAGATGGGAGTCCATCAAAATCCTAAAGGAGAACACAGGCAGCAACCTCTTCGACCTCAGCCACAGCAATTTCTTCCTAGAAACATTGCCAAAGGCAAGGGAAGCAAGGGCAAAAATGAACTATTGGGACTTCACCAAGATAAAAAGCTTTTGCACAGCAAAGGAAACAGTTAACAAAACCAGAAGATAGCCGACAGAATGGGAGAAGATATTTGCAAATGACATATCAGATAAAGGGCTAGTATCAAAAATCTATAAACAACTTATCAAACTCAACACCCAAAGAACAAATAATCCAATCAAGAAATGGACAGAAGAAATGAACAGACGTTTTCCCAAAGAAGACATCCAAATGGCCAACAGACACAAGAGAAAGTGCTCAACATCACTTGGTATCAGGGAAATCCAAATCAAAACCTCAGTGAGATACCACCTCACACCAGTCAGAATGGCTAAAATTAACAAGACAGGAAATGACAGATGTTGGCGGGGATGCAGAGAAAGGGGAACTGTCCTACACCATTGGTGGGAATGCAAGCTGGCGCAACCACTCTGGAAAACAGTATGGAGGTTCCTCAAAAAGTTGAAAATAGAGCTACCATATGATCCAGCAATTGAACTACTGGGTATTTACCCCAAAGATACAAATGTAGGGATCCGAAGGAGTATGTGCACCCCGATGTTTATAGCAGCAATGTCCACAATAGCCAAACTCTGGAAAGAGCCAAGATATCCATGGACAGATGAATGGATAAAGAAGAGGTGGTATATATATACAATGGAATATTATGCAGCCATCAAAAGGAATGAAATCTTGCCATTTGCAACGATGTGGATGGAACTGGAGGGTATTATGCTGAGCGAAATAAGTCAATCAGAGAAAGACATGTATCATATGATCTCATTGATATGAGGAATTCTTAATCTCAGGAAACAAACAGAGGTTTGCTGGAGTAGTGGGGGTGGGAGAGATGGGGTGGCTGGGTGATAGACATTGGGAGGGTATATGCTATGGTGAGGGGTGTGAATTGTGTAAGACTGTTGAATCAGAGACCTATACCTCTGAAACAAATAATACATTATATGTTTAAAAAAAAAGAAGAGATAGTAGGAAGGGTAAAATTAAGGGGGGGGGGATCAGAGGGGGAGAAGAACCATGAGAGACTATGGACTCTGAGAAACAAACTGAGGGTTCTAGAGGGGAGGGAGGTGGGAGGATAGGTTAGCCTGGTGATGGGTATTAAAGAGGGCATGTACTGAATGGAGTACTGGGTGTTATACGCAAACAATGAATCATGGAACACTACACCAAAAACTAATGATGTAATGTATGATGATTAACATAACATAATAAAATTTAAAAAATATAAAGATAAACCCAAAGGTCTTAGCACAGCATTGAAGTCCCTTTGTTACCTTTCCCCTGCTCCCCTCTCTCATTTCATCTTTCCCTGTATCCCTGTGTTCCTTCATGTACTCTCATTGCTTCTTAATGTATGGAGAAGTTGAATCATTATGTTGTACCCCTGGAACTAATGTAACATAGTGTGTCAATTATTATCAAATAAAAGTTTTTTTTTTAAAAAGCTGCAGAAGAAGGAGAAAAAAAAGAAGAAGGAGAAAAAGAAGAGGGAGAAAGAGGAGGAACAAGGGAAGGGGCAGGGGAGCAATGGGGGAAGAAGGAAGAGTAGAAAGAGAAAGAGAAGAAGAAGATTCTGCCATGCTTCCTCTTACCTCCTGGCCTTGGCATATGCTTTTCCTTTTGCAGGAACTCTCTTCTCCCTGTCCAGCCCCCAAATTCATTCCTTCAACTAGATAAGCCCCAGGTAATTCCCACTTATCACTAAGGTCTTAGAGTCATCGATTTCTCCCGATTTTATTAGGTGCCCTACTTACTTGCTTCTATGTCATCTTTTTCTACCTTGAATATGAAACTTATCCCACATATTGCAACTGTGGAATGATTACTTGTTTTCTCCATTAAACAATATGATCTGTCAGGGCTGGAAAGCCACCTGTCATATTCAATGGTGTATCTGCAGTTCTTAGGGACACTTCATAAAGAGTAGGTATTTAATATTTTAATGTATGAATAAAGGAAATGAGTATTAGCATTTTCTTTTCATAGTTCAAACATAAGAAGTAATTCTTGTTGTTTATTTATGTGATGTGAACCTAGTCTTACTTATTAGACATTCTATGTACTGAATCATCATAATAATGATGATGAAGATAATGGCTTCTTATAAGAAGACCTCATAGTGTTTACTATCAATCATAATTTGTTCTAAGTACTCAACATATACTACTTTATTTCATCCTTTCAACAACTCCATACGGAGGTGTTAAATATGGCCATTTTACCCATGAGAATGCTGAGGCACTGAAAGTTTAGTTTTTCTCAATGTCATATAGCTAGTAAGTGCTTATATTAGGGTTCAGTGGCGACAGTAATATGCAAACACAACATTTTGAAAGGATTTCTATAGAAGATATGTATTTTTAATTTTGAAATACCCTGCCACAGTCCCAAGTCAGTGGTGAGTTGGGGATGGGAAAACTCTCTTCCACACAGTCCTTCATAAAACCAAACTGATCAAAGTTCTGCTAACCTTAAATACATGTTTTCCAAGAAGATCTTAAAAGATGACATCCAGACAATGAAAGGATAAGGCTCTATGGGACAGACCTAGATATTGCATATCACTTCCACTCACATTAAATTGTTGAGAACTCAGGTACATGGTCATTCTAATATCAAAAGATGCTCAGGAAAACAGCAAAATAGATTTTTTGGTGAGTGGTTTGCAGACTCTACAATAGGACCCGAGGTTGGATTTGAACCCAGACATCATGACTCCAGAGTCCAATTCTTAAGACTCTATTAAACCTTTTCTGACAGGAATGTACAATACATATTTAATTCATATCCTAATTAGATGCATTTATTATGTCTTAATGTTATATGTTTCCTGCTAAAATAAATATACACCATATTTTGTTAATGTTTGGACTTAATTTGACAGCCTTTTCTTCCTCATACGTTTATACAGCAAGTAGCTGGCATAATTTGTTCTGAATATCTAATGGAGAGAGTTGGTAATGCCTTTGCCAAACTTTATCTGCACCCTAGATAACTATTTGTGACTATATAATAATAATTACATATTGAGCTATAGGCAAGGCATTCTCTAGTCCTCTAAGGATATTTGACTAAATCCATGAAGAAAACAAGTTGGCCAAATTTAATAACATTATTTAACATCCACAAATGATGATTTAAGGAACAAATCCATGGGAAAATTTGTTAGTTACATAAAAATTAATCAGTACTAGCTAAATAAAATCTGATGGAAGTTTTTCCTGGGATACTACAAATGACAAAGATTGTCAGAAAGAGGGGGGCGGAAATCAAAACAACTGACAGCTGTTTGACATAAAAGTAGAATATCCTAACAGATACTTGAAAAAATGCTTAACATCACTCGACATCAGGGAAATACAAATCAAAACCACAATGAGATATCACCTCACACCAGTCAGACTGGCTAAAAGTAACTCAGAAAGCAACAGGTGTTGGTGAGGATACAGAGAAAGGGAAACCCTCCTACACTGTTAGTGGGAATGCAAACTGGTGCAGCCACTCTGGAAAACAGTATGGAGGTTCCTCAAAAAGTTAAAAATAGAACTACCCTATAACCCAGCGATTTATCCTAAGGATACAAAAATAGTGATTCAAAGGGGCACATGCACCACCAATGTTTATAGCAGCAGTGTCCACAATAACCAAAATATGGAAGGAGCCCAGATGTCTGTCCATCAACTGATGAATGGATTAAGAAGATGTGGTATATATACACAATGAAATATTATTCAGCCACTAAACAAGAATGAAAACTTGCCATTTGCAATGACCTGGATGGAACTAGAGTGTATTACGCTAAGTGAAATAAATCAGTCAGAGAAAGACAAATACCATACGATTTCTCTCATTTGTGGAATTTAAGAAACAAAACTTATGAACATAGGGGAAGAGAAGGAAAAAATAAAACAAGATTAAAACAGAGAGCAAGGCAAACCATAAGAGACTCTTAACTATAGGGAACAAACGGAGGGTTGTTGGAGGGGAGGTAGGTTGGGGATGGGGTATTTGGTCATTAAGGAGAGTACTTGATGTAATGAGCAACTGATGAACCACTAAATTTGCTTGCAACTGATGAATTGTTACAGGCAACCAATGAATCACTAAATTCTACCCCTGAAACTGGTAATACACTATATGTTAACTAACTTGAATATAAATAAAATCTAAAAATTAAATAAATTCTCATTTTCAGATAAGCCCTTTATTATTCTATTTTTTATTTAACTTTAAGGAAGTTATAAGCAACTTAAAAGTTAAAAAAAAAGTCAACATAAAATATTCCTCTGAGAAGCTTTGCTGTTGGGTATAAATAGACAATTTAAGAAAATAATTGTTCATGGTATAATTTTTGATCAGAGAGGTTGTAGATGTATGGCTTTCTAATCTGTACTAGTTAATATACTTGTGGAATGAATGATCCCAAGTCATAGTTGCTTAAAAGAATGATTTTAATTTGGGTCATAATTTTGTAGATGAGGGTCAGACATTTTGGAGGTACTCGCTAAGCATTTCTTGCTTGGGTCATTTGTGTAATTGCTGGGAGTGCAATCATCTGAAGGCTCAGCTGAGTTGAACATCCAAGATGGCTGGCAGTTGGTGCTGACTGTTGGCTCAGCTGAGCTATTATTTCGAGCACTTAATATGTGGCCTGTTTAGCATAGGAGTGTTAGAGTAGGCAGGTTCCTTATATAGAGGCTGGCCTTCCCTAGATCAAACATTTCAAGATGGAGTCACACAGGATCTCATCTGTTGTGTTTTGCCACAAGTAAGTCACTAAGGTGGGTCCTGATTAAAGGGAAGGAGGAATAAAACCTCCCTCACAATGTAAGGACAGTCAAACAAGTTGTGGACATAGTTTATAACTACCACAAATTTTGGGACACCTGGATGGCTCAGTCGGTTAAGAGTCCAACTCTTGATTTCAACTCAGGTCATGATCTCAGGGTCCTGAGATCAAGCCCTGTGTTGGGCTCAGCACTGGGCATGGAGCCTTCTTGAAATTCTCTCTCTTCCTCTCCCTCTGTCCCACCTCACATCCTCACACCCTCCTCAATCTCTCTCAAAAAAAAAAAAAAAAAACCGAACAAAAAACCCACAAATTTTGATTCTAATATTAAATTTATTACTACTACTACTACTACTATAATTTTAGGAGAGTATGGTAGAGGGCTAAGTAGATCAGGATAGATCCTTTGACAATAGCTTTATAGGCAGGATTTCCTAAATTCTGAAGATCCACATACATACAAGCTCATGGAAATATTTTTTGATCAAAAATTGCCTATTGTTTCATTCATATTATTATAAATTATGGGTAAAGATGACACACTGACAAAATTATTTAAAGTTTTATTCTTTTTCTTAATGGTGAGCCCCCTTCTTTGCCAAGTTAACTTAAATCATTTCCTCAGAGATGATTCCCTCTGTATAGGTTCAAAGCAGAACTTATACGATTTTTTGTTAGTTTTTTTTTTTTTTTTACTGTCTCAAATTTTCCCATCACTTCTTGGTCTTTAGATTTAAAAAAAGTATAAACTGTGACTTGTTATTTGTTCTTAACAAATGGCAGATTTCATTCTCTAAGTTCAATAGTTTACAGAAAAAACAAGCAAATCTCACATTTTACTATCAAATATTATTCTATGACATTTACATAAAATGGGCACTTGCAACTTACCATGGAAAACAGATAATTTATTGTACACTAGATAACTGATCACATCATTTTATTATCAAGAACTTTGAGTAGTTTTGAGATAATGGCCCTGATGACTGGTAACCAATAAAAAGAAGCAGAGCTTATTATAAACCACAGCAATAGCATCCTTTGTCCCTCAAAATATATTTTGTATGACTGACAGGTAATTTTCTTTTTTTTTTTAAGATTTTATTTATTTATTTGAGAGAGAGAGAGAGAGAGCACATGAGAGGGGGAGGGCCAGAGGGAGAAGCAGACTCCCCGCTGAGCAGGGAGCCCAATGCGGGGCTCGATCCTGGGACTCCAGGATCATGACCTGAGCCGAAGGCAGTCGCTTAACCAACTGAGCCACCCAGGCGCCCTGACAGGTAATTTTCAACAGTTATTTGAATGATACAAAATTATTTCATCCAGTTTGTTCATTTAAAAATATTTTTTATATATATTAGCTATAAAAGTATCCATGAAGATTCTTACAAATGTAGCAAAATCAACTGGAGGTTTGGGTGGGAGCCTGTTAGCAGATATAAGTCTATTCGAAGATGCTGAAACATTAAACAGAAATGTTCTTTAAGAATATTATTGATGGTCTAATCAGTTATTAACACCTTTTTGAATAATAGCGTTTAGGTTAAGTGCTATGAAGATCTTCTATAAATACTAAGAAGTAGTCTTTCAATAGAAAAATAGATCAGCTCTTGGAGTAGATTTGCAATTTATTCCTTATGAGAACTCCAGCCTTGCAATATTGTCAAAGAGTATTAATTGACTGTATACTATAAACCAGAAACTGTTCTAGAATGGAACTACATCAGTGCACACACATAAACAAGTATGTAATAAGTCAAGTGGTCCTATGAAGACACATAAAATAACACAAAGTACAGAGAAGTATACAGAAGGGGTGAAGTATATAGATAGAATGATCAGGGAGTGTGTCTCTGATAAAAGAGATTTTAGTAGAGATCAAAAATAGTAAGACAGTGGTTTCCCTCAAAAAGTTGAAAATAGAGCTACCATATGATCCAGCATTTGAACTACTGGGTATTTACCCCAAAGATACAAATGTAGGGATCCGAAGGGGTACGTGCACCCTGATGTTTATAGCAGCAATGTCCACAATAGCCAAACTCTGGAAAGAGCCAAGATGTCCATCGACAGATGAATGGATAAAGCAGATGTGGTATATATATACAATGGAATATTATGCAGCCATCAAAAGGAATGAAATCTTGCCATTTGCAATGACGTGGGTGGAACTGGAGGGTATTATGCTGAGTGAAATAAGTCAATCAGAGAAAGACATGTATCATAAGATCTCACTGATATGAGGAATTCTTAATCTCAGGAAACAAACTGAGGGTTGCTGGAGTGGTGGGGGGTGGGAGGGATGGGGTGGCTGGGTGATAGACATTGGGGAGGGTATGTGCTATGGTGAGGGCTGTGAATTGTGTAAGACTGTTGAATCAGAGACCTGTACCTCTGAAACAAATAATACATTATATGTTTAAAAAAAAAAAAAAAGAAGATTGCTGGAAAGGAAGAATGAAGGGGGGGAAATTGGAGGGGGAGATGAACCATGAGAGACTATGGGCTCTGAGAAACAAACTGAGGGTTCTAGAGGGGAGGGGGTGGGGGAATGGGCTAGCCTGGTGATGGGTATTAAAGAGGGCACATACTGCATGGAGCACAGGGTGTTATATGCAAACAATGAATCATGGAACACTACATCAAAAACTAATGATGTAATGTATGGTGATTAACATAACATAATAATAATAAAAAAACAAAAACAAAAACAGTAAGAGAAACATACAGGTCATCTTGGAGAAGGCAATTCAAGGCCAAGGGAAGAGGCAGAATTTTTCAGTTTCCCCCAATGCTTGCTAGTTTTGGAGTCCCACCTGTTTTTGCTCCCTTCTCCCAGAGTCAATGCCCCAGGCTTCACATGAAGTGTCTACTCTTATCTCCTGTAGGAAAAGATGCTTGGTCCTCGACTGGTATGTCCACAAGGAATACTCTCAAGACAGCTGCTGTCTTTGGCACAAAACACGTATTTAAAGAACCAGATTCTTTTGTAAAAGATCTTAATGTTTCAGGCATTCATTTTTTATTGGCAGATGTTGTCCCCCTCCCTGCCCCAATAGTAAATGAACTAGGTTTTTGTTACTGTAATTCAGCTTCGCACCAACACACAGTACATGGCTTGATGTCCAAGAAATTAATTTCATTCCATGGTTCTCTACCTGATCAGCTTTTAAAATTTTGATGGCCAGGCCTTATTCCAATACCATTTATATTAGAATCTGGGGATAAGAAACAGGCATCAGTGTTAAAACACAATAGAACAAAACAAAACACAACAAAACAAAAATCTGCCACACTATTCTACTATTAGTCAAGCTTGAGGGTCATGGTTGTAATCCCTAAACCACCTGCAAATTACAAATATAAAGAATATTATCATGCCTTGTCCAGTTCCAGCTATTGCTCAGGAGAAAACTGAAGCCCAGAGGAAGGAAATGGCTTGCCCAAGGATACAGACTTTTTTAAGAAGAAATAAGAGCTGAGGAGTACCCATGTGCTCTTCAGAATTGTGGTGGTATGAAAGAATGGTACAGAGCAGAGAGAGACTATGCGAGGAGGTTTCAAATGTTTTGACTGGCATCATTGCTGTGAGCCCTTTTCCCTGGCTTTAGACTCCCTGCCCTTGAGAGATGGCTGGTGAAGATGTGAAAGCCTTGCCTTTGAGAATCAGTATGATCAAGCTCCATGCAAAGAGGAGCAGTCTATCCTTTTGAATGAGAATATTAGTTAAGTTCTTAAATTGCCTCATTTGTCTTATCTCTCCTTCTTGCCCTTTACTTTCTTAGGCATTTTTTTTTTCACTTTTATTTTCTTCTTACACGTTTTTTAATTGAAGGTTTGGGAAGTATCGTAAAATTTGTAAGAAGCAAATTACCAATAAGTCCATTTCAGTACATAATGCCTGCCATTTACATTCAACATTCAATATATAATTGTTGAATGAAAAAATATTGAAATCATCTTGAGTAACAAGAGAAATTCACCATAAATTTTATCCCCTCACTCTTGGCTCAAATAATGCCAATATTTGCTGATAAAATCTGTTTTTCATCTAGGTGATAATTATTAAACTATTTTTCACAATATTTCAAATATTGTGAATTATTTGTCTTGTAGTTTACCTATCATCCTGGCTGCTAGGATTTTTTTTTTATTATTATTATTAGGATTAAAAATTTTCTTCAAAATAAAGTTTCTTCAATTTTCTTGATCTTAATATTTATCGAGGTTTATCAATCTGTAACTCTGGATTTTTTTTAATCATTTCAATAAAGTTTTTTTCTTAAAAAATAATTTGATTATTGCTCCTGATTTTTGTTCTTGTTTAGGCTTTTGTTTTATATTTTATTCCCTCTATCTTTGATTTTTCCCATTTTTTCTTTTTATTTTTTACAGTTTTCATCTGCATCTTACACAAATTCCCTGAATTTGATTTCTATAAAACAGTTTTCTATCATATCTGTGTTTTTTGAAACCCATTATAGTTTCATTTAAGCTATCATATTTTTCTTTCTCATGCAATGTTTTCTGATTTCAAATTGTTCTTATTTCACATTTCCCTCCTCCATGTAAATAAATAAAATATTGTCTCAAATCTTAATGAGATCATAAATCAGAAAGCTCCTAATGTAGTGTTTTTTTTTTTTTTAATTGTGTTGTGTGGTTTTTAGGTTGCTTTATTGTGTTTTTACAGTTTATCTGTTTCATTGAATCAATTGCTCTAAGTATTCAGGAATGTCCTCTGTTTTGACATAATGCATCTTTTTATAGAACTGGTAGTATTTTTTTCTCTGATACTCAGAAACTTTCTGTTTGTTCTGGCTTCTAGAGAAGGAAGAAATCCTGCCATACTAGGTTTCTGAAATGTTCATTGAGACCACATCCTGTCTTTTTCCCTCACAGAGACTGTGAACGGAGTTCTCTCAGCATTTTCTCCACTCAGATCCTGGCCGCATTGCTCCTTCGGGAAACTTTGTTGGTGGGAGAGGGTCAGAATCTGACCCCATTTCCCTCTTGCATAATGATGGTGAGGAAGATGGGGCAGGTGAGTCCTGCTAAGTAACACTTGTTGATAGCTTACCATAGACGAAGCACCAGGCTGACCATTTGCTTGTCATTTAAATCTCACAACTCTATGAAGTAGATATAAACATAACTCTTTCCCGTTTTGTATATGAGAAAAGCAAGGGATAAGGATTTTTAGCACTTCCTCCTAAGACCATGCAGCTATTGAATGAAGAGTCTGGACTGAACCAACATTCTTACTCAATTCATAATTTCCCCCTGTTTATTATTTAATTAAAATCCTTTGAAGTTGAAGGTGAGACTATCATCCTTTCTATTTCATCACCAATGAAATTTCCCCCCATTTTATTTATATTCTGCTAGCCATTCTCATTGATCTCTTTGAAGTGTAAAAGTAGAGGACCAAGTACACAAAAATCACCTCCCCCAATATGTGCAAAAGAATGGCCACTCAATTACCAGCTTATTTGACTTCTAAGTCATAGATCTCTGCCCTTTTTAACAATGTAGGGAACTTGAAATCAAGACATTCTGAAAGGCATGACCTCCAAATAGTTTGATATCCAAGTCCTTTCAAAAACCTTGATGAGAAAATAATAATTAAGAGATACAACTTAAAGACCGATTATATAAAATCTCAAGGCTTCTTAGCTCTTTATTTCAATGGCTTCAAAAACTTGGCTATGAAGCACTATTTCATAGGATTAACTGTCATTAGGTGACACTAATACCATTTTCAAAGGATTTTGAGACTTGCCTATTGACCACCATGTAACTAATATGGCCTCAATCCATCTCAGGAGAATTGGATCATTGTAAAATTTACAAAGCAGCAGATCATAAAAGCATTTGTTACTCAGCACACTAACATACAGTGGCTTCATCAAGGTTTCTGGAATTATCTTAAATAATTCTTAGCAAAGTGGAACAACACAAATATATTAAAAACCTGGAAATTGCAATAATATGGAATGTAGTACGCAAGTATAGAGTGGCTTATTTGAGAAAAGAGTGATTCTTGGATGTTTGAGCCAGAATTCTTGTTTTATATGGCCATCAACACCTACCTGAGTGCTTTGCCCATAGGAAATGCTCAGTAAACACTTCCCCAACAGGTGATGAAGTAGTACTATAATCAGTGTCTGGAGGAAGATAATTAAAACAGAATGCTGCATTGATTTTTCAGTACCCATCTGGGGAGATATAAGTCAGAATGTCACGAAAATTGTATGTTGGCATCTGAACTCCCCATGACACATAGAGTTTTTGCTTAAATAAAACTTAAGCACCCTTTTCACATGTGTTAAAATCATATCCTTTAAAACATTATATTTGAAAGTGGGGAATAAAAATGGTCAACAAGTATAATGGATTATTATTATTCATAGACATATCTAAATTTGGGGACTTGAGTGTGAATTTTTAGATGTTTATTTTAAATTCTGCACTTGATTTTTTAAATTTAGCATTGTAATTACATTTTGATTTTGATTTTGATTTTTTAAATATTAATTTATTTTAGAGAGAGAGAAAGCACACATGGGGGAGGGGCGAGCACACATGTGGAAGCAGAGAGAGAGGGAGAGAGAGAATCTCAAGCAGATTCCCCATTGAGTGCTGAGCCTGACATGGGGCTAGATCTCACAACCCACCCTGAGATCATGACCTGAGCCAAAATCGAGTTGGATGATTGACCGACTGAACCACCCAGGTGCCCCAACGTTTTATTTTTTAAAGAGTTTCTATCTCTTTCATACTACAAAGACATGCACATTTCATTCAAGTCACATATTTTCAGCAGTCCATATATAGGAAACACTATCATGGAGCAGAAATCAGGGCTTTTTGATACAAGTCTAATGGAGTATTTCTCATGAAATTAGAAGTATAGGAACATATAAACCCTTGGACAGGGACAGGAAATTTTGCACATATGGGTGAGTGGACATAGGTGTGCATGTATTGATGAGATAACATATTTCCAGTTGATAAATTTTAAATATTTCTGTTTAACCTCCTGGTTTATCTTCACTGCATCCAGCCAATGAGTAACCAAGTTATATCAGTCTCATTGAGGCCATGTCTCTGTCATCAGTCATTTCTTTTTGATTTCCATTGCTGATGATCTTGGTAAGCCTTTCTTTCCTTTTTGTGTGAGTACACACACACACACACACACACACACACACACACACACACTTACTTAATAATAACCTTCTGTGGATTTAGACTTTCTCCAGCTTATAATAATATCAAAGATATTTTAATAAGACAGAAGTACCAATTTTATTTTCTTACTTTATTCTGTCTACCAAAATAATTTCTGAACTTCTTTCCCAAAATTCATAGCTTCTTCAAATATGACTTCAGCCCTATTCAATTTCAGCACCATCAAAATGCAAATATAAAGGAATAGGACTCCTTCATCTTTATTTACATCATCACATTATAGAACACAATTCTTCTCCTATGCTCAATCCAACATAAGAAACACTCAATAAATGTTTGTGGGAATGAACCAGTTCTTATTTAGAGAATGATATAATGCCTATGTTGTACTATGGTTTTTGGACACTATAGTTGGAAGACCACTTCATACAAAGATATAAGGAGAACATATAAAAATGAAAATGTATAGTTTTGAGCTTTACATTCTTTATTTTACTATAAAATTTACAACTGAAAGCATATAGAAAACCCAATTTGATAATTATATTGAAGATGCCCATTGAACTTTCCATATGCTAAGTATCAACATATGTTCTATATACTAAAGAATAGAAGTGAAATTAGTGAATATAATCACTAAATACCTTTTACTGAATGTATACTTCTTGTTACAAAATAATTTCATAGATACAGTAGCCCCCCCTTAACTGTGGGTGATATGTTCCAGGAGCCCAAGTGGATCCCTCAAACCGCAGATAGTACTTAACCCTAAAAGCACTATGTTTTCCCTACATGTACGTATCTATGATAGAGTTTAATTTATAAACTAGATACAGTTAGAGATTAACAAGGACTAATAATAAAATAGAAAATTATAACAATAATAAATAAAAGTTATGTGAATGTGGTATCTTTCTCTCTCTCAAAATGTCTTATTGTACGGTACTCACCCTTCTTCTTGTGATGATGTGAGATGATAAAATGCCTACGTGAGGAGGTGAAGGGAGGGGAATGATGTAGGTGCTGTGACGTAGCCTTAGGCTATATGACCTTCTGACCATATGTTAGAAGAAAGGTCACGTGATTCTGGACCACGTTGAGTGTGGGTAGCTGAAACCACAGAGAGCAAAACTGTGGGTAAGGGGGACTACTATATATTAATTCCAAAATTAGGGCTTTCCTTTATCACACATATTTCCTCTATCAAACATATATTGTAACTACCTCTCTCCCACAAAATACCTCATTTACCGCCAGTGGAGTGTCACTAATGCATCAGGAGGGTTCAGTGAGTACATTTTTTTTTTTTTTACTATTTTTTAATAACCTTAATGCTTAGTATTAGACAAAGGGTTTTAGAGTTTGATGGCCTGGTTTCAATTCTCCGGCTGCCATCTGGCAGTGTGATCTTACGGAAGACATCCAAGTTCTCTAACTCTGAATTTCCTCTTCTCTAATCTGGGGATAATGGTAGTGTCTACCACCTCACACTTTCATTTTGAGGATCAAATGAAATCATGTATAGAAGAGGCAAACCAGGCAGAGCTACTCCAGTGTTGATGAAAGTGTATCTTGACCAGTTACTTTCAGAATTGTTAGATTTTAATAATCGCTCATCTTCTATTTGCTCTGACAAAGTACACAAGTAAAATTGAATGAGACTATGGGCTTCTTGTCCATCTCTGTCTCCTCCTGCATCTCAGTTCAACATATTTAGTTGTTGAATGCATTTTGTTTGCCAAGCAATGTGGTAGACACTGGAGACAAAAAATTGCAGTGTTTTGCTCCTAATGTATATAGTCTAGTAGAAGAGGGGCACATGAGAAGTTAATCTAAATAAAATAAGTGCTAAAATAATTTTTTGCAGTGCGTTAGATGTGTAGAGCAGGGGCAGGATGGCATTTCACTTACCTTATGATTAGAGAAGTTTCCAAAAATTGACAACTGTATTGAATTGCTGACTGATAACTAGAGTTACGGTGGAGATTAGTAGGAAGGGTTTTCCAGGCAGCAGGTGCACAAGAACACAAGCATAGAAGTGTGGCTAAGTATAGAGTGTAAGTGAATCTACAAACAATTCTTTATTGTGTGAAAACAAATGAGAAACAGACACTAGCCAAAAATAAGTCTGCAAAAGAAGAGGGGTACTAAGTCATGGAGGTCCTTTGAGCTTATCTTTTGTCCTCTGCAACTAAGAGCCTAGATGACTGGGGCCAGTGGCAGCTAGATCCTAGAGGTAGCTGGTGAGAAATGCATAAAAATGAATAGAGCTTAAAATGAAGCATTGGATTATCATGACTGAAAGTGTGGTGGCTGTGTTGATCACCTGGGTTCAACGCCTAACTCCCACTCTTTCTAGCCAGGAAAGGTATGAGGCAATTTACTTAATTCCTAGGAGCATTGGTTTTATTATTTGAAAACTACAAATAATAGTTAATACTATCTATCTCTGATTGGGCTCCTGTGAAGAGTAAATAAGCTAATACACTAAATCATCCCATAGTAAGTACTCAATAAATGCCATTATTATTGATATTGTCTTTAAGCCGAAAGAGTTCACTTAGGAGATGATCCCACAGGTTCAGATGAGAGATGAAGGCCTAGATTAGTGTAAGGATGGAAAGAAATTGGCATTTGGGTTCTGGCAAACAGTAGGATTTCAATGTATGTTAAGTAATGCAAAACAGATATAATATTAGATATGTGGTAATCACATAACGGAATTATAAACATACGATTAAAGTATTTCTTTTTCATTGAAAGTAGCTACACAATTATTCCATAGCTAGACAAAAAGGAAAAAAAAAACCAAAAAGATCAACTTTGAGTTTTGTTTTCTCCACTGGATTAACTGGAATGGTAGCATCTGAAAATTTTGACCCAACTGTGTTTATTGCAATTAGCCTAAGATTTAAGAGGTGCAGAAAAATCGAGATTAAAAAAGAACATTTAAACTTTATACAGTACATTTAAGATATGCAGCAAATTAATAGGAGTAGAGAATTTATATTTGGTCAAATCCTTTCATCTTAGCTCTAAGCAACAAAGTAACTCTGGATAGGAAGCTGCTGTAAGAACTATTGCTGAAGCACTGACAATGTGAGGGAGAAGTTCCCCAAACACAGCAGCAGGACATTTTCCTCTGTAAATTTACTGTACTTTCAGTTGTGAAGCAGATAATTGTGCTCTTATTTATTTATTTACTTTTTATTTATTTATTTTTAAAGATTTTATTCATTTATTTGACACAGACAGAGAGACAGAGAGCACAAGCAGGGGGAGCAGCAGAGGGAGAAGGAGAAGCAGACTCCCGGCTGAGCAGGGAGCCCGAGGCGGGGCTCGATCCCAGGACCCCGGGATCATGACCTGAGCCGAATGGCAGACGCCTAACCTACTGAGCCACCCAGTCACCCCGACAATTGTGCTTTTAAAAACTACATTGATAGGAATAATTCTTATATTCTGGGTTCTTTATGCCATAAACCAAATTTGAAAGAAATTGGCTTTGTGTATTCCTCCTACAGTGAAGCATTGTAATTTATTGAAAAAAAAATATTGTAAGAACTTGCCATTTTAAAGCGCTACTAAGTGATAAAGAGATAATCTGCCCCTCAAGTTACCTATATAACTGGACTGGGGCAATGTGCCTCATGGTGAACTCTTAGAAGTCAAGAACTATGTCTAATAACCTTTGTATTTATCAGATGTTAGCAATAATAGGGACTCAATAAAAATTTGACAAATGAATGGTGATGAATTAATGGGGAAAGGAGTATCATTGAGGTAGAGATACAGAGATAGGAAAGAGTTCCAAATAGGGAGACTGTGAAAGTTTTACTGGAAAAAAAAAAAAAAGGCATATTAGCTGCCTTGACTGATGAGGAATTCAGCAGGGAAACTGCATGAGGAGAGAATATGCCAGACAAGGGTAAGTAAAGATACCCAAGTGGGATTAAACATGTCATAATGTTCAGGTTCTGGTACCACAAAAGATAGATGGAAGAAAGATAGGAAAGAGGGACTTCGTTACATAGTCAGAGCTCAAATTGTGCTTGGTCTTTTAAGACACAAGCAAAAGAGATGGGAATTTATTTTTATTTTTTTTTAAAGATTTTATTTATTTATTTGACAGAGAAAGACACAGCGAGAGAGGGAACACAAGCAGGGGTAGTGGGGGAGGGAGAAGCAGGCTTCCCGCGGAGCAGGGAGCCCGATGCGGGGCTCGATCCCAGGACCCTGGGATCATGACCTGAGCCGAAGGCAGACGCTTAACGACTGAGCCACCCAGGCGCCCCAGAAAAGCTATGTTTTAAAGAAAAGCAGGACCTGATCTGTTCCGTACTTTCAGATGACTTCCCTCAGAATAACTTACAGATCCTATATAGAAACCAGGAGTAAATCAGATGGATGTGCGATGGAAAGTTCTCTATCATGCAGCACATACACACGCACACCCCACAACACATACATGCATTACTGGATAAAATAAAGTGATTCATAGTAAATCAACTGAATAACATAAAATAGGATTTGGAAGTTTGAAAACTCAAACCAGCATTGGTTAAATGACCTGCCTTCTCCCTATCACATAATGGCAATGCTCAACCTTTCTTTTTGTTTTTGATTTGCTTTTGTTTTGTTTTACCCACAGGACAAAAGGCTGTGAATGATATCCCAAGAAAGATTCTCTCATGAGTGTGTTATGCACAGTTTTCAATGTACTTATTGTAATAATGCTGTGACTGTCATTCCCATTCAGTAAAATATATTAGAAGGCAAGTAAATTAGAGGAGATTAGTAGAGGGATAGCCTTTCACGGTCTCTAGGTTTTGTTGTTGTTTGTTTTTAATGTAAACAAATGCTTGTATAAGCATTATTAAAAAAATATTCTCCGTACTTCATAGATGATTGGAAAACACCATTGTCCTTTGCCTGAGGACCATTGCCTTATAGTACTAAAATGAAAAAAAAAAAAAAAAGAAAAATCTTTTGGGGAAACCCAACTTCTATTTCTATTTGATCACTGGGAAAATATTTTATTTCCTGAAAATACTAGATAATAACATTTTAGGAACAATCCCTCTGATCAGAATGGAATTGGGAATCCCATTAACATTAACAGGTCACGATAACAGTTAAGTTTCATTTTCAGGGTTCCTGCACAAACTCGTGAATTCTTGAATCAAGTATAGTCATGTTGAACTAATATTTTTCATTTAAGTGGGTAGGTATCAAAATTAAATACCTAGAATAAGGATGATATTATCAGAAATTTTGCCTTGTGTGTTTTTTCTGGTTTTCTGAAAATAGAGAGGGTGATTTTTTCCAAGGGGGGGGGAGAAGACAAAAAAATGTGTATTGGAGCCAAAAGCCTTATTTGCTGTGAAAATTGCAAATGTTTGCCTGGAGCAAATATGTGAAAATTTGCAATTTGTTGTAGGTGTGGAATTTTGCTATTTTTCACAGTGGAAGAACTGTTCTGTGTAGTTTGCTTTTTTTCTTCCTAGATGTGTGAATTCTTGGAGAAATTCTGAGATCTACGCATTTTGATGCCAAAGATGGCAAGGTGAACAATTCCTCTCCATAATAACTCAAAATTCTGCTATGTAATTCCATGAAATAATTTTTTTTTCAAAACTGAATGGTAGCACTTGTTAGGAGAAAGAGCAGTCTCAATTATGCATTGAGTTTCCATCTAGCACAAAAATTCTCTATTAATGTACTGTAATACTTTTACATAGGAGTAAATTAATATGTAAAATAAGAGATGGAGTGTAGGTGGATTAAAACTCAGCCAATCTTTTATGACTTATAAATAAGGGACCTAAAATTCTAATGTCAATCCTGTGTACACAAAATTAGATTCAGACACCATGTAAATTTGAATCAATTTACTAAACACAAATATTTAACAATTCCAAAATTATGTAATAATAAAATTCCTAGTTATGTACATATATAATGTCTGTTTCACTTAGAATTGGAGATATATATATGTGTGTATGTGTGTGTGTATACATGTATATGCATATATATATGTGTATATACATATATATATATATATTCTTGCAGCTTGGTAAGATTTATTAATTGCTAAAAAGGAAATAGGGAATACTATATTTCTTTCTAGCTGATGTGATACTATGACTTCTATGTTCCTTCTGTCTATGACTTTCCTAAAAGAACACGTGGTGAAATAATTACATTGTCTTTGCAGCCAGTTCCTAGATGTTGCCTGCTCAGACTAGCCACTGGGAACAAATGTTGAAGGTCCCATTCTTCCCCTTCTCCGTACATGAAATTCTCTGTCCCATTTCTCGTGCCATCAGGGACACCTTCCTTTTAAGTTCTAAAATGATGATCAGCTTCTTTCATTATGTAACCCATGTTTTAACAGATTTCCCAGAGCTCTCTTTTTCTTCCTAGGTAACATGTGCCTTTTAGAGTTCTTCCAAAGGAAATGTAGGACATTATATTTCTCTGGGTTGATGGAATTCTCTAATATGCAGAAAGCAAGACTAGATGGTTTGTTTTACTGTTACTTGATTAATCTATTCAATCAAAGTATGCTTTAATCAACAAAATTGTATGTATATAAGATTCTAAAAGTCTAAAAGTCAAATGCTTACCATTTGAATTAGTACTTCGGTTGCTTTTTACTTTTCAAGTATCGAAATCACTAGGAGCTAAAAAAACTTTGCAGACTATTTCTGCATCTCCCTAATCTTCCTTGGAATGCTGCATGAAGTTATTTTTGTTTTGTTTGTTTGCTTTGGTTTGAGTAAGATTCAGTACCTTCAAAGCTTTCCTTAATATCGTATAACCTTAACACAGGCAACTTATTTCCTTCATGAATTTCTGAAACCTGCAACACGTATTTCTATTTCCATGGGACTAAAGAGAAAACTCGCCACAAAATAATTCTCAGCATATGTGCATAGGGTAAAAATGGTGGAGAAGTAGACAGGAGGAATCATCTATTTAGAGATATGCTATAGTTTTCTTTCCTTTAAAACAGCCTAATTGAACACAATACTTAAAAGTAAATTCAGTCAAACTGAATTTATAAAAAGATATAAAAGTAAACATCAATTACAATGTAAGTTAATGCTAATAAAAATAAAAGAATTTAAAATTGACATATACTAAAAATAATCTTCCCATTAAAATGAAACAAAAATCAAAATTGCAAAGCTTATTGCCACATATTTCACTGTGGGGAAGGCTTCTTGAAGTTTAATTCTTTAGTGAATTTCATTTATAGATCACCCTTCCAGCAAAGTTTTGTACTTGCCAGTAAACACCAAGGAATGTCTCCTTTCTATGTCCAGACCAGATTGCTACCCCCTTTCTTATCTGCCCAATTAGCTTTATAGGCCTCAGCTATCACCAGCCTAACTACCTTGGGGCTCCTAGATGAAAGTTTCTTATCCTGGGCTGTTCTATTCATCAGGAATCTAGCAAAATGTAGGTTTGAATAGTTTCCTATGAAACACCTCCCACTCAACTGATTTGTGGTCCCTAATGAACCATAAGCTGATGGACAATTATTCATTTGGCTAAGGCCCATGGAACATTTAAAGGGTACTCGGGATCTCATACGGCTGCATATGTGACTTCCATTTAAGTTTAGATACAAGATTTCTGACATGAGCAAGAAATATAACAAGACTTTAACTGGAATCACTGTGAAAGAACAACTATGACTTGAAATCCAACTTCTCTGTGATTGGTGTGCAGATAAACCAAAAAATAATAAGGGTAAAAATTTCCTACATTTAGAAAAGCAACACCGAGTTACATTAAATAGAAACTTTGCAGCTTTAAACCATAATCATAATGTATTATAACTAAGCAGGCATTGCATTTTTAAAGACCTTAATGTGTTTTTTTTAATTTTGCAAAAGTTTGAACTATTATTACACTTTATTTAAAATCAAAATATCTAGAAATAAAAGGTGACAGGGAAAATTTCTTTCTCAAAACAAAATAGAATAAGAATATAGCTCACCAAATCTTGTGATAAAAAATGCTATTTAGGTTTTATAAGGTCATCAAAGCACTATTCCTGGTAAGCACTTCTTTTTTTTTTTTTTTTTTTAAAGATTTTATTTATTTATTTGAGAGAGAGAATGAGAGATAGAGAGCACGAGAGGGAAGAGGGTCAGAGGGAGAACTCCCTGCTGAGCAGGGAGCCCGATGTGGGACTCGATCCCGGGACTCCAGGATCATGACCTGAGCCGAAGGCAGTCGCTTAACCAACTGAGCCACCCAGGTGCCCCCTGGTAAGCACTTCTTAAGTATCTCTGGCACAATTCATTTTCAGGTAACTAGGTGATCAGAAATCTTCCTAAGATGAGAGGATGCATGTTTTGTAATTGAAAACATCACTTAAATTCTTATTGCCTGGGGTTACCTTTAGTTTCCTCTAATGCAGCATCCTTGGTTAGAGTGTGAAGCACAAAAATGAGCACAGGGCAAAATTAGAAGCAGCATCTCTTAAATATTTAGCAGATTCCCTCCAAAGCATCCCTTCTATCCGGGGTAGGCCATGGACATGGAGAATTTCTGGGCACAGCTACATACTAAGGTCTAAACACAGACGCTTGATCTCATCAGTTGAGAACAAGGATTGTTTTTTGTTTTGTTTTTTGTTTTTGTTTTTTGCTGTCATTGTTGTTATTTTTGTTGTTGTTTTATTTTCTGTAGTTTGGGAATGAGGACACTATTTTTTAAGGCTATGTGGCCAGATCACTATTGTAAATTTAGGCTTGCTGCCAGTGAAACATACTAAAATAACATTTGTTATTGATTGATAAATTGAAAAATATAAGGCTTACTTCAGTAAGATCTCCCCTCACCTCCACTATCTGCCACCATTAAATGACAAAAATTATAATGGGTGTCCCAGGGAACATCAACTTTATAAGATGAAGAAGAATAGAAGAAAGAAAAAGTGAGAAGCAAGGCAATGAAAAGGGCCTATAGTTTTTTTATTCCTATTCAGATATTTATTTTGACATGTGCTAGGGCTTAATCTGTGAAATAAAATCTACCTTTACATGGAAATATTATATGATACAGATATTCTGCTTTAGGATGATTCAGGAGGTGAAACAGTTTGATTAGTTAGGAAAAGCTTTAAACAATGAAAATATCTGGGCTCGTCTCTAACATCTAAAATCTTGACTCCCTCTTTCCCCTACCCCATTTTTGAATTACTAATAGATAGAATGGACTGCTTCAGTGAATAATTATAATATTCATAATTGTAATACATTTTATCAGTATGTTGAACTTACTCTGATTTTTTACACTATAACTCGCTTCTACTAGGAAGCTGTGCTAGTCTTTGCAAATCTAAATATTAACCTTTATTTTAAAATTTCGGATCTTGGAAATATTCTCCTGGAATCATCTCAACATCCCAAATCTTCATAATGGTGGGTATGATCAAAAGATCATGCTGATGTTACTGATAATTAAAATATATTTATTTTTGTAGCAGCTTGTGTGATATTTATTCAAGTCCTTCTTAAAAATTTATTTCTCAATGAATAGGCAAGCTTCAAGGTCCTGTAATATTTGTATCATAAGCATTAGTGCTATGCATTGTAACCAGGGTTCAGAAGACTTCATACCATCAAAAACGGTGCCCACACTATTTTAATGGGGCAATCAGAAGAAGCCATTGCAGGAAATTGGAAATTGAAGGAACTTATTAGAATAAAGCTCATTCTCATTAACATCCTATAAAACAAAAGACAGTCTGAGGTTCTTTTAAATTGAGGAAACTATTTGAACTACAAAGAATATATTTACTTATCTATAAATTTGCTCATTCTTTGGGATTCTTTTTTTCTTCTCTTTTGTTTTTTGAAGAGGATGTGCTTTTTGCTCGACTTGGTAATATTAACTTGACTATCTGCTGTTATATAACTGACTTAATAATTAATGAAACCATAAGAAATTGCCATTTTGTACAGATGAAACATGATTGGGTATTGGCAATTTCATATAGATCAACATGCTTCTGGTTGCATGGTTTTCTGTTAAGAGGGAAACCCTGGATAATGAGCAAAAAGGAATTTGGCTGATAATTTTCTTCAGTTGTTATAATACCTTCTAATATGGTTATCTAGGTTTGTTCAAAGGTAATTGTCAAAATTTCCTTTAACACACATATTTTGTATAACATAGTAGAAACCCATAAAAAGTGAAATAAAATAAAAGTTATAAAAATCATTCTCTTTGGCTTATCTTACAATGACAAAGTTGTGATCTCAACAAGTCTGTTTAGATACAACTTAAAATTGTTTCTGCCGGGCGCCTGGGTGGCTCAGATGGTTAAACGTCTGCCTTCGGCTCAGGTCATGATCCCAGGGTCCTGGGATCGAGTCCCGCATCGGGCTCCCTGCTCAGCGGGGAGCCTGCTTCTCCCTCTGCCTCTCTCTCTCTCTGTCTCTCATGAATAAATAAATAAAATAAAATCTTTAAAAAAAAAATTGTTTCTGCCATTGTAGAAAATAGAGAAATTAATTTTGGTTTTTAAAATATTATGGTGATTTAAGTTTTTCATTTTATGTGAAGACAATTGCACTTTGATGAATTCTTATACTACTAAAGAAACATAGAGATTTTGTACTTGGAAATTGGAAAATCTTTAATATGCAAGTAGAAAAATATCTTCTAAAATACATCAATGAATGTGAGTCATCATAAGCTAGCCACTTAATGTGATATAAATGATTCCAGGTTTCTAGATTGAGTCAGGTCAGTGGGCCCAGAAAATCAACCAATCAAAACAAAAGCAAAGCAAAGAATCTAGTTTTTATATTTCATTATACCCATTCAATGAATAAATTATCAATTAAAAAAACCCTATTTGTATACTCAAATATTATTTTGAATTATTCGCTTTTTTAAAAAAGATTTATTTATTTATTTGAGAGAGAGAGAGAATCTCAAGCAGACTCTCCACTGAGCACAGAGCAGGCTTGGTCCCATAACCTTGAGATCATGACCTGAGACGAAATTAAGAGTCGGATGCTTAACCAACTGAACTACCCAGGCACCTCTGAATTATTCACTTTTGAGACATTTTTAGTATTAAAAAGAATTTGCTTTAAGACATTCTTATGACCATTCTCTAAATACTTGAAATAGTTCATATGAGCCCCTTTCTTTATCAAACTCATGTTCTGCAGTTAATATACCCAAATAGCAGATATAACCAAGAATGTAGATGCACCATTAAGCCTAGTCTGGTGTGCTTTCCAGACTCAGCCTTATTTTAAATGGTACTGGCTGGGCGCCTGGGTGGCTCAGTTGGTAAAGCGACTGCCTTCAGCTCAGGTCATGATCCCAGGGTCCTGGGATCGAGTCCCACATTGGGCTTCCCCTGCTCTGCGGAGAGCCTGCTTCTCCTTCTGCCTCTGCCTGCTACTCCCCTGCTTGTGCTCTCTCTCTCTCTCTCTCTCTCTGTCAAATAAATAAATAAAAATCTTTTAAAAATAAATAAATAAATGGTACTGGCTGCCAATGGGAAATGCCCAAACAAGATGAATCTGATCCAGAATCTGTCATGAAGAGAAAACTCCTGGAGCTGAAGCCTTTCTCTAGTCCTGTTCTGATGCAAAACAACCAGAGAATTCCAAATATGGAAAAGACAAAGGGGAAGATCCAGGAGGCTCCTGCTCGTAGCTTTGCCTCTTTCCCCTTTGTATCAGCCTCTCTCCCCCAAGATGGAACCAGTTAGTGTCTTAACACTTCCATGTGCCACCATGAATGGAATTGTACTCTCGAGAAAGAAGATGAAGCAAGTGTAGCACATACAAATAGTTCTCTGTATCCACTGTATATTTTAATAACGGTAACAGTATTTTGAGGAATGTTAGTATCCCCAGCATCAAATGAAGATGTCAAAGTCAGAGTGATGCTTTACTTCATCCAAGTTCTCACAGAGATGAAGTGATGAGGCTGAGATCTCAGCTCAAATCCTGTAGCTCTAAATGTATTGTTTTTCTATCCCATAGTCATGTCTCTCTAAGTAATCCGTTTACACTGAGAAGGGGAAAGTTTGATAAAGATTTAAACAGTGATTACTAAAATTACCTAGGGAACTTAAAAAAATAATAATAATAAAGATTCCTGAACTCTGGCCTTACATGCTTTGTTTTAAAAGGTCTAGGGGTTTGTAAGGTGTCTGGTTTTGTTTGGTTTTGTCTTTGTTTTTAAGTTTTCTCTAAGTTCTGCTCAGTCAGATCTGGGAATGCCTTGAAAGTATTGAGACATCTTTAAAGTATATGCAAGAATATTTATAATTTTTAAGGGAGAAAAATAAATCTTTTAAGCAAAGTGTTGCTATTCAGAATTTTTGTATTATCTAAATGTCTTGAGAAGGTATTTTGAGGAGGGGGATCTTCCTGGCATCTCTGAAATTATGACGTGACAGGAGGTACCGACTCCGCTTTCTAAAAAGTGTGTTCTTACTTTCATGTAGCATGCCTGGACCCTTATTAAATCTTGGATTCAAAAAATAAGTCAGTAGGCTGCTTATCATCCCTAGTAGAGCACAGGCTACAAGAAAAACAAAGCTGTTTCAAATGTTAGCTGCAACTCCTCTGTTAGCTGCATGAACTGGGGGAAAATATTACACCTCTCTAGATCTCTGTTTACCCACTGAATGTAGATATTCATATGCATCTCATGACATTGTCCCAAGAATAAAGCAAGCTGTTGTAGAATGGTTGGCCAAGGAGGTGTACCAAAAATGTAACTAGCATTCATTTTGAAAGCATGTACTCTTTGAGCAGTAATCTTTTGAACCAAAGCACCTTCCTCTTTGTCAGGGTTCCCCATCTTGTGTTATATTATTCTTCAAAAATGCTGTGAAAAATAAGGCTCTATGAATAAATTTGTTTGGCAAATACTGAAGAACTCATTCTCATTCAAAGATTCATAATAAACAGTTTAAAAATCTTGAGGGGCGCCTAGGTGGCTCAGTCAGTTAAGCGTCTGCCTTTGGCTCAGGTCATGATCCTGGGGTCCTGGGATCGAGCCCCACATCGGGCTCCCTGCTCAGCGGGGAGCCTACTTCTCTCTCCCTCTGCTTCTCCCCCTGCTTGTGCTCTCTTGCTCTCTCTGTGTCAAATAAATAGATAAAATCTTTAAAAAAAATCTTGAGAAAATGTTTTCATGAAGAAAGACTTTATTTAACCCATCATTTCTTAAACATACATAATGAGGGGACCCTTATCCTCATGAGGCACCTTTTAATATTCTGGAAATAATTTCCCCAAAAATATACTTAGAGAAAAAACATCTTTCTTTTATTAGTAATGTCTCAACAATACCTATGATTTTGCTTTTAGGTTAATTGAAATAGGGTAAAATGAAACTTCAGGGTGTAAAATGTAATTATATGTAGGTATTACTTATACCAACATTGTGATCCCTCTAGTATACAGATCACATGTATGGTTATAGTGCAGCCACTTTTTTTCCTGTTTGCATGTAGGAGTGAATATATATGTGTGTGTGTTCACATGAGAATATGCTTATATGTGTGTGTGTTCGTATGCTGTGAGTATAGGAGAATTAGGAATTTCTTTATGTAGCTACTATATCAAGTCGCAAATGATATATGAAGTGTAATTCCCTGTTCAATATAGAAGGTATTGTAATTACTGCTATGCTGTTTTAACCTTTATCCTATGCGGTAAATATAGACTTAGTCAATCTTAGGGAGCCTATTAATTTAAACATCAGATCAGAGTACACATTTAAAATAAAGTCTTTTAAATTCTATTCTTTTAAATTCATTTTCCCACATTCTCTTCTGCTCCTCAGAGTTTACCTCCACTGGCTGGTATTTTCTCAGATAACCAGTTTATTTATAAAACCGAAAGAACTGAAAATTATGTTGCACACAAAGCAATATTTAGGCTCTTTCAACATCTGAGGCAAAACAACCAGAGGTTTGACTTCCTCCAAGACCAACTTAGGGTCACTGGGTGTTTGTTTTCATTTATATGGGCACTCTAGCCTTCCTTAACGTCCAATTTGCCTTCAATCAGGAGGTATTTAAGCTACAGGAGGAGTCCAGCCAAAATAAGCCATCCTTCTGCCAGTTCCAAAGTCTCTTTTCCTCCCACTCTCTCTGGGTTTCCTCTTATAACTTTACCCTTCGCTTAGTCCATGGAACTTGCCTGGGCCCTCTAAGGGACATTTAACTTTAGCAAGTTATTACTCATTTTAAACAAAGTAGCAGAATCACTGTTCCTAGAGAAGGCAATTGTTGGCAGAAAAGCAAGAAAGGAACAGAAGAAGAACAAGCCTTCTTCTTACTTTGTCCTTGTTCATAATGACTTCCTACTGTTTCTGAAAATCTAGATCTCTAGGGGAAGGATAATCCCTTACCCACTTCCCTTTTAATATAAAGATGATAGATAGATGATAGATAGATAGATGATAGATAGATAGATAGATAGATAGACAGATAGATAGATAGATGATAGGTAGATAAAGTCTGTGTGGGTGTGTGTGCATGTGCATTTTAAAGTATGAATACATACAGTATAGAGAAGGTCAAATTCATAGTCTAAAAAAATCATTTGGCATGGTTGTTTCTGTCTGAAGCTGTAGAAAGTGCATCTCCCATTTCAGGAAGCACTGCTCCATACCCTTGCCTTTCATTCCCTTTGCTAAGCAATATGTCCAGATTTATCCATCCTCCAATCTGTCTCTAAAACTCAAGTCCTGCACATTCTCTTGCCCGAACAAAAACTTTAATAAAAAGGACTGTTAAACACACAATCTATTAAGTTGCACCAAAGACACTTTAACTCACTTGAATTTAAGCATCTAACTAAAGGTACCTTGGTTTTCCTTTCTGATTTCTGCCCCTCGGCATCCCTTTCGTTTCCCAACTTACCCATGGCAATAATGAACTACAGCATTTAGGAGTGAGAAACTTCCCTAAAGACACATCCAAAAATGATTTTTTCTCATATCAAGAGCCCTTTAAAATTCTTTTTTAAAATAACACTTTGAAAAAAATAACATCTGTTTAAATCCTTTTATCATGATTTAAACACATTTTCAGTTATCACATTTTTTTTCTTTTTTTTTTTCCTTTTTTTTTAAAGTTCTTTTTATACCTGTTACCATGGACACAATGTTGCTTGCCTCAGAGTCTAATTAAAATGGTTACTTGTTCAGCCAGGGAATTAGAGAATAATCACGTGTTGGGGGAGTGGTTTCAAAATCTGAGGAAACTATTGGTTAGCTTCTCTTAATAGAAATGCTTCTCCTCTATCAAAATCCTCTTTCCATTTTACTAGGAGTGTTTTGACTAATAAATACCTAAACAGATCCAACATACTACTCAGAGCTGTAGGCCAGATTTTAACCTTATATGCCTTGGGCCTTTGGGCAGGTTTCCATGGGTTGTAAAGCAAAGATCTGGTATTTGTGTATATGAGTGAGTGGCAGGCAGGGGGAGAAGGAACCTTGTCTTGCTAAATTATTGAATACATAATATCTCATCTACTGTAAAATTTAGGAAAAAAAATTGTGATGGAGAAATTTCCTAGGTTTCAATCCATCTTCCAATGAAACCACTCTTCTCATTTTATATAGTTGATTTCCTCATATTGGACTATATGTCTTTATTGTTTTTGTTTTTTGTTGTTGTTTTTGAGAGAAAAATCGAACACTTTAAAATAGCCAAACTTTTGTTTAAATTCAATTATGATAAGTTTGTCTAATACATCATCAGGCAAGCATGCGTTTGAAACTGAATAAGAAATTTCTTTTTCTTCTTCAATAATAGCACTTCTAAGAGCACAGCTTTGACAATGTTGACTACCTGGGTATTTAGAATAGACAATAATAATGCAGAAAGTTACTATGGTTTTCCAAGAAGGATATACATCCAGTGTTGAAAATTTCCAGAGGTGAAGAGACTTTGCTATTTTTATTTATTTTCCACAGTCCACTCACTTTTGCAACTTTCATCATGCACCATCTTAGTGTAGTCTCTATGTTGTTAGCATCTTATTAGAGATAGCTGAAAGGTATCCAGAAGATTATTTAGTATGAACTCCCATCTCTTAAAATCAATCACGAACTTGACCTGATAAAATGTTTTGATTATTATATATTATGATGTTATTAAATGAAGTGCATAAAAATACGAGATTCTATTGAACAACAATGCAGTAAGAGTAGTGGCAAAGCAGTGTAGGGCTAGTGGAAAGTTGACCAGATGGCGTAACAGGAAGTTAGAATTCAAGGGTGATCTCTGGTTCCAATAAACTATTAGGCCCTGTGCTGACCCATCAGGAGGATGACCTCCTTAAAAGAAAAGGGTTGGGTCTATAGTCTCTAAGTTTCTTTCCACCTCTAACAATCTATGATAGTTCAAGTTTTCCATCAACATTTAAATCATACTCAATTGCCAATGATTTAGACTGGCAATTAAGTATCATATTTTCCCGAACCATAGTCTTATTCACAGATTTGAAATTAGTTATTGAGAATCCAGAAGGGAATTTTCTGGTTGACAAAGCAGAATCTCCTTTAATTTTATGATAAACCATGAGATTTCAGAAGACTTTGATTATGGTAGGTGGTTTTGGGTTCTAACCCCCAAATCTCTGAATACCTAATTCCTTTGTCATTAAGGTAATAGGCAGAAAATGTTTAAGACTTTTTGGAACTAAAACTGCTTCTTAAGAAAAAAAAAAAAGAAAGAAAGAAACTTTTTTTTTTTTTTCTTTTTTTTTTAATTTATTTTTTATTTAAATTTTTTATTGTTATGTTAATCCCCATACATTACATCATTAGTTTTAGATATAGTGTTCCATGATTCATTGTTTGTGGAAAGAAAGAAACTTTGATAGTCCTTGGTTGTCAGTTATATCTATAAAATTTTGTTGGTAAATATTATTTAAGTTGTTTAACTCATTTATATTTCCCACCAAAACCAGTGGTTTTTCATTGAAACTCAGTGTCTATATTTTAGACAGATTCTTAATGCTGCCAAAAACAATAAACTTATTAATTTATTATGTTTTCCTCAAGCAGTCAAAACCACAGATTTGCATTGAGTCTATAGGAAGAAAAAAGGAATTAAAAAATGAAATTTACCTGTCATTTACCCCCTAAGTTGTTTCTCTTTTGACCATTCTGTTAATCATTTCATCAAACAACATGATAATCCCTGAATGAATAGTTTCTGGTCTCCTCCACCACAGACTTTAGAACCCACAGCCAGGAAAGGTCTTTGTAAGGAGGCAAAATGACTCTGGCTTGATCAAGGGATAAAAAAGGCATATTTTCAGAAAATCAAGTTTGACCCTAGCTTTGGTACTTTGAGAATCAATTGTGAAATATGAATAGAAATTCAATTTACATTAAAAAAGAATCTATTCTTGGGACACCTGGGTGGCTCAATCGGTTAAGCATCTGCCTTCCGCTCAGGTCATGATCCCAGGGTCCTGGGATGCAGTCCCACATCAGGCTCCTGGCTCAGCAGGGAACTTGCTTCTCCCTCTGCCTGCCGCTCCCCCTGCTTGTGCTCACACTCTCCCTCTCTCTCTGACAAATAAAATAATAATAATAAAATTTAAAAAATCTGTTCTTTTATGATTGGGAGGAACACAAGAATAAGGAAACGTAATACATGGCCTATTTCGTCTTGTTTATATTAAATGTATGCACTCTTCTTACTTAGTTAATCATTTTGGAATGTTTCAGCTTCAAATTTAAATTAAGATGAATTTGAAGTTTTGAAAATTAAATTTTGTATAATTACAAAGCAAAGGCCACACCAAACCTAAAAGGTGCTATAATGCCATATGGATTCATTGTTCATCCTTTGAAGGCATATTTAGTAAGCTCTTTCTATATGCTGGGCCCTGTTATGGGTGGTTTAGACACAGTGAAGCCAAAAGAAACAATTATATTCTCTCATGGACTTTATATTCTTTTGAGAGATGCTGATGATAAACAACAAAAAATATAACTTCAGAAAAGAATATTTGTAAAAAAAAATTAAAATAAGTTGGGAGAAGCTCTTTTATTTACATTTTAAGTTTGAGACAGTGATATTTAAGCTGATAATAGAATGGCACAGGGAAATAAAGCATGAAAATGTGAGAGGGAGGATTCCCCAAAATAGGGCCTTGAAGGCCATGGTCAGAAATTTGGATTTCTGTATGTGAGGTGGGAAGCTACTAGAGGATTTTAGGCAGAAGAGTGACATGCATGATCAGATATACTAATTCCTACTCATCAGTCAGATCTTAGTTCCAGATCTTACTTCTTCTCAGGAGCCTTCCTTGGTCAACTAGGATCCTCTGTTAAACTTCTTCATAGCATTGTGATAATTTCCTCAATTGTATTTGGCATGCCATAGCATTTATTTATCAGCTTATTTGACTAAATCTCTCTTCCTTACTAGACTCTCAGTTTCATAAAGCTAGAAACTTTCTTCTTGTTCATCTTGTATAATGCTCTTCCTATCACAATGTTCTCAATAAGGATTTGTTCAGTATACACATGAATAATTGAACTATAAATTAATACATGAATAAAAGTTCAAATGAAATAATTAAATCATTTAGAATTCTAGGAATTACAAATATTGAATATTTCATAGACATTGAAAAAGACGAGAAATTTAGGTAAATTCATTCCTTCTTCCCTAATCCACCTGAGTTATCATAAGGAAGGATAGTCATCTCAGAGTAAAAAAGCACATCAGCACTTGTCTGGAGTCAAGGATACAGATACAGATGGCACTAGTCTTCTGATTTTTTCCTTTGCTTAATGACCAGATTCATCAGGCAGTGATTTTCATAGAACATATATTTAGCTACAAACTCAGTGTGTCCATGTTTCCCTGGAGTGATTCTACTCTGTTTGGATTACAAATATTCCTGATATTTCTCAGTAGGTCTGGGAAAAATGGGACAACATATTACATTTGCTTTTTTTTTTTTAATAGTTGGTGAGTCTATATCTTCCAGGAGCTTGTCCACTCACATAGTAGACAAAGAATCCCTTATAACTAAAAAAAAAAAAAAAAAAAAAAAAAAAAAGATTTTAAAAAACTTTAGTCAGACTAATACAGAAGCAAAAAGCCCCAGAGTAATGGGAAATATTATAATAAGCAGAAGGCATGGCTGAAGTATAAAGAGGGAAATACAGGGCAGTTTGAGATGACACAGATTTTAGACTGCTCAAAGTCTTTTAGGCGACTTAAAAGATTTGGTCTGTATCCTAAGAACAAAGGACTTTTTCCAGAGGAAGACAATCGGAAAGGCAATGGCACTGTCAAGTTTGTATTGTGAAAATACAACTCCATCTTCTTGGCGACAATGATCCAGTGGCCTAGGTAAGAGATGATGGTACTGTGGACTAGGAAAGTGGCAGTGATGAAAGAGAAAGATAAACACATTAAAGAAATATTTAGAAGGTAAAAGCTCTGGTCTTAGGAACATGTTGGGTGGGAATGATGTAGTGATAACAAGGACTCCTAGATTTCTTCTGAAACATACTGGATAGTGGTGTTATTCACTATGATAAGGACACTGGGAGAAAAACAAGTTTGATGAGGAGGGTCATGGTTTGGCTTTTGACATGAGAAATTCAAATAGACAATTCAATATAAAGGTCTAAAAATCAGAAGAAAGTTCTAGACATACACATCTGAAAGACATTGACTTATGGATAATAATTGAAATATCTTGTTCTGAATGATATTTCCCAGGAAGAAAGAATATAGTGAAAAGAAGATCTGATACTGAGTCTCGAGGGACCCCAGAAAGAATGAGATAAGCTGCAAAGGAGACCAAGGGAAGTGTAGTATAAGACAGATAAGAGGAGAAAATGAGCCAGTTTTGGTATAGTTTGCTAATTTTATTCATCTATTCAATAAATATATATATTAAACACCTTACTATAATATAATATTACTATAGATCCTAGAGATTCAAAGAAAAGTAAAACACAGTCTGTGACAGTACAGCTTTAATAAAAAACTTATCAGTTCTCTTAAAAAGATCAAGTTCGAAAACAAGAAAGTTGACATCCACTTAATCATATGAAAATACTCATAACATGTCTTATTCTCAGATATATTTTACTTCACAGGATTTCTCTATTTTTATGAGAATGCATTATTTGACCAGTAAAGAGAAGACTGTAGTTTAAGAAAACATTATACTACTTTGACCTTTTTGATATTCTATATTTTGATTGGCTGGATTGGAATATCTCATCATGTCCATCCAAGTAAGGGCAAGACTGTAAACACTATGAACTCGACTAGTCGGCCAATCAAATTATAGAGTGTTGTAAAGGTCAAAGCAATACAATATGCTACTATAATTTACATAACATATGTGCAGCATTACAAGTCCAATATTTCATCCTTCAGACAAGGATTGAACAAGAACATAAAAAGGCATAACATGAATGCATTTTCCTGACAATACAACAAAAAAATATTCTTGAGACTTCCAAGATAGCTACTGAAGTTGAAAGAAAAAAGAAAGAAAGAAAGAAAGAAAGAAAGAAAGAAAGAAAGAAAGAAAGAAGAAAGAAAGAAAGAAAAAGAAAGAAAGAAAGAAAGAAAGAAAGAAAGAAAGAAAGAAAGAAAGAAAGAAAGAAAGAAAGAAAGAAAGAAAGAAAGAAAAAAGATATCCATTAGTTAAAGTTGATTCAAGTCAATTGGTAGGATATAGGAAGTTCTCAGAGAAGTTCCAAGAAAGTGGGAGGGAAGCAAGAGATGCATTGGTCTGAAAGTCAAGAGACCTGGATTCTACACTCTGTTCTGCTACTTACTAGTTATAAGACTGTGAAAGGTTATTGAATTTTTTAACACTTATGTTTTTTTATCTTTTGAAGGAAGAGGTACACTCAATTATTGATTTCAATAACATTAGGTGACAGGTTTTTTTCAAGTATGCAGCAGTAAATATAAAGCTATCCCTCCCTTCAAAGTGAATGTGATCTTGTGGGACATAAGACAAATAAACAAGCAATGAGTTAGATTACTTTAGGTAGTGATAGAAGAAACATCTTAGCATAGGCCTGCCCAGTCTGTTATTGTTCTACAATGCCTCTGTCAGTTTGGAAAGATCTTCATTTATATATGATATGTAGAGTGTCAATAGAGTCAATTCCCATAGACCTTATGGTTGTGGACCCTTAAATTCTAGGCCAAAGAAATAGTTCAGGGTTCAACAATGAGGCAATACGAGGCATTGTGATGCTAAAAATGACATGATTCACATTATAAACTTCTAAAATCAGTTCGTAAAACCTGCCTATCATTTTAAGGGGAAAAAAAAGTAGCTGCTACTATTCCATTCTTTTGTTAACATTTTCTAAGTAGAATGTGATTTGTTGTGATTTTTTTTTCCTCTGTAAATGCTGCTATAGATATTGAAATAAACATTCATTAAAATGTTAGAAGGTAGGGAACAGCAGTGGAGCCAGTATGATTTTTAAAAACCTGTACTTTCTAGGTTAATCATAGAAATATTAAAGACTAACAAATCAAAAATAATTTGTTACAAATAACAAATCAAGTAAGTTATGAGAATGTTAAGTGAATGTTCAGAGGAATAATATATTTTCTTTTAAAGTAACTTAACTTTCGGGGCACCTGGGTGGCTCAGATGGTTGAGCGTCTGCCTTCGGCTCAGGTCATGATCCCAGCGTCCTGCGATCAAGCCCCGCGTCGGGCTCCCTGCTTGGCGGGGTCCTGCTTCTCCCTCTCCCTCTAATGTCCCCCCTGCTTGTGTTCTCTCACTCTCTCTGTCAAATAAATAAATAAAATCTTTAAAAAAATAAAATAAAGGGCGCCTGGGTGGCTCAGATGGTTGAGCGTCTGCCTTCGGCTCAGGTCATGATCCCAGAGACCCGGGATCGAGTCCCGCATCGGGCTCCCTGCTCCTTGGGAGCCTGCTTCTCCCTCTGCCTCTCTCTCTCTCTCTGTCTCTCATGAATAAATAAATAAAATCTTTAAAAAAAAAAAAAATGAATATCCTTTAAAAAAAAAATAAATAAAATAAAATAAAATAAATAAAGTAACTTAACTTTGTGAACTTATAATTTCACAATCCAAATCAAGAGCAAAAATACTGAGCAACAAATGAAAGAATCCATTTAGCTAACTCCGATCAATCAAAATTATGGAAAAAGGACATTTAAAATTAAACAACTATTTCTGTTGAAAATGACTATCTGGTGAATAATAAATATACTACACATGTTCAACACACAGATTGGGTTTGCAAAAGTTTACTCAGAACATCTTTTGGTCTTTTTACCTTGCATTAATCACTTTAAATATGTATTAAAAGTGGGTGAGTAAATATGATCTGTTTTTTTCCCTCTGTGGTTAGTTTGTGGTTATTTATTGCTCACCTAAATCATATCTGTATTTAGGGAATAATCTTGGTATTTCCATCTTCACAACTTCAAAAATTTCTTTCTTTCAAAAATTCTAGCAAATATCCAGAATTTCTAAAATACAAAAACTAAAATCATTGAAACAAATAGAGTTTACCTATAATGATACATATATATATCATTTCATATATATGTATACATATATATGTGTATATATATATGAAAATCCATTTAAAAGGGTATAGAAAATAATCTCTAGGGAATGAAGTATTAACAACTGCTTAAGATGAATGATTTTTTTGTGATATGAGCAAAGGTAGTCCCCTGGACCCACATCCTTAATTCACCCAGTTAATAAAGAATCAGATTAACCAGTGTAAAGATGACTAATACATTAAATACTTCTCAAAATATAAGGGACCTTTGAAGTGGTTCAATAGAGCAATTATCTTATTTTACAGATGAATACATTGAAGTGGGGAGAGGCTGTGTGACTTGTTCAAAGTCACACATCTAATTAGTTGCCGAGCTCAAAATATTCCAATAACTTTCCATCTCAATTTTCCCCTGGGTAAAACCAAATGCCTTACAATGGCCTCCAAAACAGTTTTAGTCAAGGTCCTTGCAGAGGTTGATGATACAGACAAGGTTTTAACTGAAGATAGTATAATAAAGGGACCAAAGGTGTTGAGTAGGGTTAAGGAAACAATGGTGGAAGTAAAGCATCCAGGAAATAACAATAATGAGAAGCCATTATTGCTCTTAGATTTAAAGGGGAAATGGGAATAAAACATTGTTGTCCGAGTCCAGAGAGATCTTGGGGCCATGGATGAAGGACTGTCTGATGTAACGGGAATACAGCCACCGACAAAATCAAGGCACTGCACGGAGGAAGTGGGGGGAGGGGAATACTTTATCCTTTCTTTCCTTTAATCTCCTGATAGTGCTTCTATCTGACAAATTTAAGTCAAGGCTGCTTTGAGCCTGGAGAAGGCAGTTCTTGGAGTCAGCTTCTGCGGGCTGGCAGACTGCAGAGAAGGCTGAAAAGGGCCCAAGAATGGGTAAATGGCATTGGATCATCAGTTTAACAATTCTTATGCCAAATATTATATGTTTCACTTTATAATCTAGTAAACATGTGTAGAAAAACTCCAACACTATCTCAACCTAATTAATCAATTACTCAGTACTTAGGCATGTGTTGGCTATCACTGAGATAAACTCACAAGTAAGCATGTTGGTGTCTTTTTAATCATGGTCTCCAATCCCATTTAGGTATTCGGTGCTATCTGGAACTCTAGTCAACCCTCTGTCTCATACTCCTCAGTGACTATTTTCATTCTTCCTCACTCTCATCAGATCTCTGACCAAAGAACTCCCTATCTGGCCAACCAATGACTTTACCACCTTATTTACAGAGAAAATAGAAGCGATCAGATGGGATGGGTGATTTCTAGATATTATATCACCATAACTGTAAAACTTACCATCATTCACGTTTTACATCTCTTTGCTTCCTTCCCTCTGCCACCAAGTCTTGACTCATCACTTGTATTTTAAATCCTAGCTCTACTGCTTTATTGCCTTCTTTCTCTCTCTCCCCACTTCTCCATCCCTTTCTTGAAGGTCACCATGACCTTCTTCTCAAGAGCACTGAAATACATTCAATCTCAACAATCATTTAAAAAGAAAACTCATAATAAATCTATTGTTCAGAAAAAGTGTTTATATATATATTTTTAAAGATTTTATTTATTTATTTGACAGAGAGAGACACAGCGAGAGAGGGAACACAGGCAGGGGGAGTGGGAGAGGGAGAAGCAGGCTCCCCGCCGAGCAGGGAGCCCGATGCGGGGCTCGATCCCAGGACCCTGGGATCATGACCTGAGCCAAAGGCAGACACTTAACGACTGAGCCACCCAGGCGCCCCAAAAGTGTTTATATTTATTATAAAAATGATCTCCAAAATCTCACTGAATGGGCGCTTTACACAATAAAATTTGATTGCTTATCATGACCGAGTTCAGTGCAATGAAGTTCCACATAAGGACTTTCCATTCTGTGTTATTACACTCTGTAGGGCCAAGAAGAACCCCACTCCATCCTGTGCAACTGGACAGCAGGGAAGAAAATGATGGTGAAGGATCTCATGAGAGTATTTAGGAGACAGGCCTGAGATACTGACATCATTTTCATACACATCCCACTGGCTAGACTGTAGTCATACTGAACCACCTAAACACAGAGGAGGCTGTGAGCCAAGACAGGGTTTGTACTGATTTTTTATGGCAGCCACAGCGAATTGCCACAAACTTTGTTCCTCAAAACAGCATAAATTTATTATCTTACCACTGTTAGTCAGAAGTTCAACATGGGTTTCATTAGTCTGACATCAAGATGCCATCAGGGCTGTGTTCCTTTCTGAAGGCTCTAGGTATGAATCTATTACCTTGCCCTTTCGGGTTTTCTTTTTTCTTCAAAGAATTTATTTATTTATTTATTTATTTATTTATTTATTTATTTGTGAGAGAGAGCAGGAGCAGGGGGGCAGGGGCGGCTGGGAGCCCGACAGGGACTCCATTCCAGGATGCTGGGATCATGACCTGAGCCAAAGGTAGATGCTTAACCAAGTGAGCCACCCAGGTACCCAGCCTTTTCTGGTTTCTAGAGGTGATGTAAACCTTGGCTTGTGATCCCCTTTCCCCATTTTCAAGGCGAGAAACTGTATCTCTCTGATCTTTTTCTCATGAACCACAGCCAGGAAAGTTGTCTGCTTTAAGGACTCATGTAATTAGATTGGACCCATCTAGAAAATCTAGGGTAATCTCCAATTTCAAGATTTATAATCTTAATTATGTCTGCTAGCTTGCTCTGTGGAGCACTACTATGCTGTTTACCACACATTTAGAGAACACATTCCATTGCAATTGTCACATTTTGTTTCAAATTTCTCTCTAAACATTTCCTATCTTTCTCATTTCCTTTAAAGCCAAACTTCTGAAGTCTTTTCTATATTCACAATCTTCAATTCATTCTCTCCTATTCACTTATTTTTTTTTAAGATTTTATTTGGGGCACCTGGGTGGCTCAGTCATTGAACGTTTGCCTTTGGCTCAGGTCATGATCCCAGGGTCCTGGGATCAAGCTCCCCATCGGGGTCCCTGCTCTGCGGGAAGCCTGCTTCTCCCTCTCCCACTCCCCCTGCTTGTGTTCCCTCTCTTGCTGTGCCTCTCTCTGTCAAATAAATAAATAAAATCTTTAAAAAATATTTTTAAAAAGATTTTATTTATTTATCTGGGAGAGAGAGAGAGAGGGAGAGTGCATGAGCGGTGGGGAGGGGCAGAGGGAGAGGGACAAGCAGACTCCCTGCTGCGCGTGGAGCCCTATGCAGGACTGGAGCCTTATGTGGGGCTGGATCCCAGGACCTGAGATCATGATCTGAGCCAAAGGCAGATGTTTAACCAACTAATTACCCAGGAAACTCTCTCCTATTCACTTATAAAACCTAAATGGTGCAGACTATCACCTCCACACTCCACTGCAATAGTATCTCTCAGTGTTACCAAGGTCTACTTGCTGATTAATCGCAGGGCCATCTTTTCATTCTTACACAATAACATTGGGTGTTGTTAATCCACCTTGCCTGCTGTGCCCTCTTCTCTTGACTTTTCTATTACTTTCTTTGAGTTGCATCTCAGTCTCCATTAAGGATGTTGCTCCCTCTATTTATGCTTTAAATATCGTTTACTTCACTGAAACCCTCTTAGGCTCCCATATATGATATGGCGTATTTCCCAAACTTGGCATACAAATAATGCACATTTTAATTTTCTACTTGAGATCCATCCACCCAACTCAGCAAATTGTTTGAGGTCACCCCAGCGGGGTCTTCCTGCACTCCCATTGCATGCTTAATCCAGACTTGTTTAGGGACTAATATCCATCGAATACTTCTAGGGTATAAGCTTTTCATACAAACAATCTTGTGTAATATTCTTAACAATCCTATGAGGTAGCTACTTTTATTACCCTTATTTCAGAACTGAATAAATTGAGATCCAGCAGGATTAATTAATTTACTTAAGGTCAGAGAGCTGAAGAATGATTTGGTAAAGAGGAAATAAATAATGTTCCTAAAGAGAGGGGAGATAATTTACTCTTTGTCAAACCACATTATACATTTTAAAGCAGATCTTTTAATTAATTATTAGTTTTTTGGAGGGGGAGGGAGAGAAGAGAAATCAAAATGAGATTCCAGGTAAAATCTCAACCATCACCACCTTTGTGCTTCAGTTGACAGTCTGTCTCTAGAAACAACGTAGATGTGTAGAGGTAAATATAGTAACTAATTCTAGTCCCTGCCTTCAGTTTAGTCAGTGACTCAAAACTGTGTATTGAATGCACATTCTATGAAAAACATTGTGACTTTAATTTGACCTCAAGTATGGCTTTGGTGGTAAAAGTCCCCAACCTAAGTTCTAAATAAACACAAAAGAATTTTTTTGTTTCCGCTTTGCAGGAGTATGGTGATCGAAGTAGAGAGTACGGTCCTGAAACCTTTGGGCAACCATGTGGAGAGGAAGCACCTGCCAGCCCACCGTGGGCAGTAGGCCGGCACAGCAGGTGTCTGTCTACCTTCTAGGCTCCGCACGATCTGCTCTCTCTCATTTGCACACACTCACTCTTTTTGTCTCATTTTATTTTCTTCCTTTCCGCTCGCTTCTCCTCCTACTTTTTCTCTTTCTCCGTTCTCTCCCTTTCTCCCTCTCCTCTCCTCTTTTCTCTCTCCTTTCCTGCAAGGAGTTTCAGTTTCAGTTAGCATTCAGAATGAATCTTACTTGCTCTGATCTGGTTAATCCATTCTGACTGTGAGGTTCGTTCAGCAGTAGTATAACTCTTCAGAAAGATTGCAAGATAATGAGGACCAAGTGACCCTGAAAGCTGCACTGTCAGGGGCTGATGAGCCAACTTGATAACTGAACTTAAATTTAACATTTTAAAAATATGTGCTCCTCATCTGGAAAACATATTAAATTTCTAGTAGGGAGTTTTAATATTTTGGGGTTATATGTTAGAAGATTTAATACTTCTTACATATTCTGCTTGGATAGCATGAAAACCCAAACCAAATAAAAAAAAATTAAAAACCCCCATTGAACTGTTGAAATGCATGTCTATGACTATGATCTTTCTACAGAGGCATTTGAAGAAGGTATTTCCAAACTGCACTTGTTATTTGACTCTGACCATTATAAATAAGGAAGCCATCGCCAAAGCAATTATTCCCAATTTTTACCATATTTTAATCTCTTCTTAACGTCTTTCACTCTTAGAAAGAGTCTTCTTTGTTATTAACTTGTTTAATATCTGTCTCCTCCATCTTTATAAGAAGCTCCATGAAAGCAGAGAAATTGTTACTTTTCTTCCTATATCCTGGCACATAGCACAGGACCTCACCTGTACGGTTAAGTGATCCTCCAATACTCAATCTGACAGCTTCTTTCAAGAAACTAAATTGGGTATATGTTTGATATCACCCTGTTGAGGTCAACATGCATGAATACAGTGAATGGGAATGAGCGAATGGGAACAGTTCATTGAGAGCTTAGAGAGTTTATCAGGAAAACATGATCAGTTCAACAGAAGTCAAGACCAAGAATTCTGATTATGTATTTCCTAATATACAACATTTCAGGATTTAAGAAACTTTGCAAATGGCAAATGAGAGAAAAGAAAAAAATAAATTCTCCATTTGTACATGTTCTGCAACTTTATAATTTTATTTCTTCATTCCTATATATATATATGTATATGTATATAGGAATACATATATATATATTATATACATATAATATAATATATAATATAATATATATATTATATATACATATACATATATACATATATGTAATGTATATAGGAATACATATATATATATATTTCTTAGGTGCAAGCTAAAATATTAGATGGGAAGATACTCATATCTTCACTCTTCAAAGGGTGTGATAGTGTGATATTTGGGAAACACTATCCTATGTGTGATTCCTCTGTTTCTAGAATCCCAAAGATGTAATATGGTCCTGAAGACCTTTCCTAGGCCACCATCCACCTATTTGTCTCATTTCACTTGTGTCATTTTCTCAAACTCCAAATGCTCCTAATCTTCATAGAACACATGCTGGTGCCCCAAACAGGATATTCTTTCTTCTAAGCTCTGCTACTTAACTCTAGCTGTTTTTTCATATCTTAAATACTCAAAACTGCCAGAGGAACACTTTACTTGTCCTTCCTCTCCAAGTCAAATGTGTTATGATATGCTCTCATTTTTCCACACAAATTCTTATGATAAACACAATAGCTCTTCACATTTCCTTCGATGATAATCTGATCAATGTCTGTTTCCACCACTAGTGTGAAAGCTCTATGCACGCAATGAGAGTACTTAAAACAAGTATTGGAAGAATGTGGAAGTGCAAATCCAACAGGTGATACCTCCTAACTGTACATCTTACTGGGTTTTAAAATCTAGATTTAGTCTATTTAACAGCAACAATTTAAAGTCAAACAAACAAAAACTGTGAACAAAGGAATCGTTTATGGTAAATGCTTCACATTAGGTCAACATGCAGAGTGGATTGTATTTTTTTTATTCATGCATGTTTGGTATTATACAAAAATGACAATGATCTATCTCATATGTCTATTATTCAGTTTATCTCCTTTTTTAAAACTTTGTTTCTAGGGGTGCCTGGGTGGCTCAGTCATTAAGCGTCTGTCTTCAGCTCAGGTCATGATCCTAAGGTCCTGGGATTGAGCCCCGCATCAGGCTCCCTGCTCCGCGGGAAACCTGCTTCTCCCTCTCCCACTCCCCCTGCTTGTGTTCCCTCTCTGTCTGTCTGTCAAATAAATAAATAAAATCTTGAAAAAAATTTAAAAAAAAAGCTTTGTTTCTGAATTTGTTCCATTCTTTCCCTTAACCCCATGCTAACACTTAAAGATTGGAACTCGTAGAAATCAGTAATAAGGCATAATTCAGTTATAATATTCATTTGAATGCTTGAATTCATTCATTCATTTGTATACTAATACACTCAAAAATCAAATATTTAGCACTTAGGACACAAGATACCATATGGATAACAAGAATGTCTTGATATACAAGCACATAAAAAGTACTTATTCTCCAGCATTCCTTGATTTAACTTAGAATTTAAGATAATTGCATAAATAGTTGCAACAAAGCCAATGTGATGAGTCATGCTAGCTGCTTAAACTAAGCATGAGAATTTCAGAAGAAGGGATCATTGCTTGTAGGGACTTTGCGGGAAAAAAGATGTCAAGAAGGTAGCATTTGCATTGTTCATTAAGGAACTGGAAAGATTTTGTTGGATTAAAAAAAAATTCGGCCGGAGAGAATGACATTAATAAAAATGAAGAGGCCAGAGGTCTCAATGGGCAGCATGAGGAATCCAACTGAACTGATGTGTAAGAATCCAGAGCAAAGGAAGGTAAAGCTGGAGAGGAGGATTGAGCTCATTTGTCAAAGGTCTTGCATTAAGGTGACTAGACATTCTGTGTGGCCCATGATTGTCCTGTTTTATACCTCGTACCTTGTCCTATCTGGTTTAGTATTTGAAAATGTTATTTCCTAATAGTTATAAATAGAACTTCTTTATAAATCTACCAAATATTAGAACCAATTTATTATTAATACTTTAAAACTTATGTACTTTTATAGCTTTAGTACCTCATTTGGCTCATAGGTCTGTCGCTGCTTAGAAAATAAATCATAAAACTCTACTAGCAAAGGTGTTTCTATCATCACTTATTAGGAGTGAGACAATCGGCGTGCCTGAGGGGCTCAGTCAGTTAAGCGTCTGCCTTCAGCTTAGGTCATGATCCCAGGGTCCTGGGATGCAGTCCCGCATCTGGCTCCTTGCTCAGCTGGGACTCTGCTTCTCCCTCTGCCTGCTGCTCCCCCTGCTCGTGCACTCTCTCTCTCTCTCAAATAAATAAATAAAATCTTTAAAAAAAAAGTTTAAAAAAAAAGAAAAGGAGTGATAAAATGAAAAAATAACCTTTTTAAGCTTATTTCCTCATGGGTTAATATCCTATACCACATCTTGGAAATTAAATATAAAATGTGTAGAACATATTGTACTCAACATACATTAGTTTTCTGCCTTCTTTTCATTAAAAAAAACTTTAAGTTCTTATTATCAAATATTTTTCAAATTCAGAAATACAATCATTTAATACATAGCATATTTTTTCTAAATAACTATATTTGTAACTGAATTCATAGAAATGGAATTCTGTATTTATAAAAATGGAATTCCATACTCAAATAAATTTAGATAAAATTGTACTTTATCATGTGTTTTGTTATGGCCTGAATGTTTATGTCCACCACCCCCCCAAATTCATATGTTGAAGCCCTAACCCTGAATGTGATAGTATTTGGAGGTGAGGCCTTTGAGAAGTAATTAAGTTTAGATTATGTCTTGAGGGTGGGATACGCATAATGGAATTAATGCTCTTATAGGCATGGAAAGAGAGAGATCTACGAGAAAAGGTCACATGAGCACACAATGAGGAGATAGCAGTCTTCAAGTGAGGAATCGGCCCACACCTTGATCTTGCACTTCCAAGCCTCCAGAGCTGTGAGAAATAAATATATGTTGTTTAACCCACACAGTACAGTCTATGGTATTTTTTTTTTTTTTTAAGATTTTATTTATTTATTTGAGAGAGAGAGAATGAGAGACAGAGAGCATGAGAGGGAGGAGGGTCAGAGGGAGAAGCAGACTCCCTGCCGAGCAGGGAGCCCGATGCGGGACTCGATCCCGGGACTCCAGGATCATGACCTGAGCCGAAGGCAGTTGCTTAACCAACTGAGCCACCCAGGCGCCCAATGGTATTTTTGTTATAGCAGCTAGAGCTGACTAAGACAATCTTGGATAAACTCTTGGATAAACTTACTAAAGATTCACAATGAACATTACCCTGTTATAGGCTTTGAAGTATTCTGAAACAAATTTATTTAAACTTTGGTAACTCCATCTGCCAAATCTATTAGATCATGGAACTCTTTTGCCAAATAAAATAAAAAGACATCATGTATCCCAAATTATTGTGGGAACTATTCTGAGACTTATTCCAATGTTGATTTCTATTAGTATAAATAACAAGTTAATTGGAGATATTAGTCAGTAGTCATGAATGCAAATGATTAGTATTTTATTTGTCTATATTCTATGTAGCTGAGTGGTTTTTGTGGGGTAGGATAGATGGGATAATTCATCTCTAGACTTTAGGGATCATAACACAATGAACCTGAACTGAAGTGCATTCAAAGTATAGTTTATCACACCCCTGTTGTCAAGGAAGTGAATATATAAAAATCCTCCAGAACTGATAGCTCTTTTCTTTTCTCCCAGCTATTTAAAGAAATAAAATTTCCAGTTGCCCATTGCAGTCTATTCTGGTGGTATCCCTTTCCAGAGCAGTTCTCAATTGAGATGTTTTTGCTAAAGGTTCAACTCAACTCTACTGCTTTTATTCGAGTGCATTCCTTTGTGTTTGGTCTGTCACAGACACCCAGAACAACTGCTGAGCATCCTTCTCATAAATGTTTCATATACTTGACGACAGTATTTATCCCTTAGTTTCCGCATGTTTGGATTTTATTCAATATCTTTTTGGTTGATGTGGAGGAAAGGGAGATGGCACTTATGTTTCATACTCCACATTGCTGCCAGCTCTATCGAAAACACAAATTGATAATGTCAGTCCCTGTTTAAAATCCTCTAGTGATTTCCCACTGACTCCAAAGTTAAACCCAACCTTCATAACATAGGCCGAGAGACCTTTCATCTTGCCTCTGCCTGACATTCTGCCTGAATTCTTAATAATAATCTACTTCCACTCCAATCCCAGTCACACCAGAACAATTTGTGTAATAGGCCATGCTGTTTACATCTTCATCCTTTTGTGTGTTGCTGTTTTCTCTACCTAGAATGTCCTTCCTTGCCTTCTTTAGTTTAATGATGCTGTAAGACTTGGCTTAAATTACAGTTAAATGAAACTTTTCTTGTGCCCACCAGGCAGAAGTGTACACTCCCTCTAGGCTGCCCCATGTCTGTGCTGATTTCTTTTGTTGATCTTATAACCTTGAAGTATAATTATGCATTCATCTGCATTTTTCCTCTACTGCACGGTGACAATGTTGACAACAGGGTATGCTTAACCCACACATTCAGAATGATAACTGATGAAGGTGAAGGGATTGTTTTTCTCTTGAAACCAGAATTCCAGCAATAGGTAGTCCAGAGTGAGTACTGCAGCTCAATGACACCAATAGGGAGGGGACGTGTTATTATTCATTATCCTATTTGCCGAGTAAGCACAAGATGGCTTCTTCACCCCCAGATATCACATCCACAGAGTTGGTAAGAAAAAGGAAGGGAAGAAAAGGAAGAAGGTCCTGGAGTTGGCAACACATTTTCTTAAAAAACCTACAAGACTTCCACTTGCATCTCATTGCCACAATTGCATCACATATCTACCCCCTTGTTACAAGAGAATTGGGGATGGTGTGTATTTTGGACTGGATGTATTTTTTCCCTTAAGAAAGTAATGATTTGGGTAGCAGAGAAGAAAGGCAGATGATGTAGGTCTCTAGCAGGGTTTGCTACAGAAAGTCCGTCTTTAGTGCCCTGAATTATACTTACAACATACATACTAGGTGCTCAGTACTTATTAGATAAATGGGAATCAAAATGACCAAAATCTAGGGTTTTTTTAATTATATACTTCCTAATTTAATATTCCCTAAAGTATATGTCTGCTTTTTACCAAGGGCTCATAGTTTTTTGAAGTGATAGTTCCTGGCTTTGCTTTTACCTTTTTTTTTTTTTTTTACAGAATTTTAGTAAGATAAAAGGCATTCTCTTTGTTTTAGACTTCCTTTCTCTTAACCTTGCAGAATGAAGACTTTGAATAAAAAAATTGCCTGTGCAACCACAATTTAAAGTATTAATTTTAAAATTGTTATTGAAGGGATCCATTTTTGTCACTTAATGAAAGGGCACTGACGTTGTCATATGCCAAAAAAAAAAAGTTCTCAAGAATTTTGTGTAACAATATTAATTTCTGGGATTCTAAACTGTTTTATAGAATATATTCTTTTTTTAATATCGCTTTTTGTAATTAAAATGAAAAGGGAGAGAATAAATGTACTTTAAAATACATCCATTTAGTTAAAGTCAATACTTTGGTAGGCCATAGAACACAAGTGAAGTTTATTTTACTCTGTTCCCCATCCTCTTTTTTTTTTTTTCCTAACAACTCTCCCAAATCCCATTTATTTATTCATTTTTTTTCCAAAAAATGTTTGCTGAACATTTACTGCATGCTGTCACTGTTCTGAGGGCTTGGAATACATTAGAATGCTTATGAATAAAGTATATAAAGGATAACTATATTTTAGATCATCTTTATGTAAACAAACTCTTATATAGGTCACTTGGACTTTCCTTATTACATAACCAAATGATCACTTATCTGTCCTCATGTCATTTGAACTGTCAGGAATATGTTGACACATGTTTGATCACTACTTCCACCTTAAAATACCCTCAACAAGTGGCTTCTAAGACACTACTTTCCCTTGAAGTCATCCTACCTCACTGTTTATAGCTTTTCAGTCTCTTTTTTTAGTTATTTCTTATCTCCCCACACCCAAAAATAAATATTAGAGGCATACAAGACTCAAGCCTAAGACTTTTTTTTCCCTAATCTACTCAGTTTTTTCAGATGATTTTATCTAATGTTATGGCTTTAAGTAGCCTCTACATGCCAACAATTTCACAAATTATATTTTATCTCAATTCTGGTTTTATATATCCAACACTACCTAGCATGTCTACTTGATGCTGATGGGACATCAAATCTAACATGTAAAAAGAGTCCTGATCCCTGTTCACCTATCCCAAATGTACACTGTCCATCAGTAAAATGCAACTCAATGTTTCCAGTTGTGTAGGTCTAAATGCAAAAATTCTTCTGTAGTCCTTTCTTTCTGTCATACTAACCTTCATCCACCAGCAAATCCTATTGGCTTAAGCTTTAAATATTCAAACCCAACCATTTCTCCCTATGTCTATTACTACCACCCTGGTCTAAGCCATCAGTATCATTTGCCTGCATGGTTATATATTTGTCTGCACAATACATTTGCACAAGTTTTCTAATTGGTCTCCCTAATGCAAACATCACCCACCATAGCCTCATCTCAACATGGCAGTCAGGGTACTACTATTATAAATGACTCAGATGTCACTCATTGTTTTAAAACTCTTCTATAACTTTCCTCTCAGTTATAGGAAAAGCCAAAGCCCTTTTAATGCCCTATATGTTATACTTATTTTTTTCTCTTTTTTAAAGATTTATTTATTTATTTTTAGAGGGGGAGAGGCAAAAGAAGAGGGAGAGAGAGTCTTAAGCAGGTTCCATTCTGAGTGCAGAGCCCGACACAGGGCCTTGATCTCATGACCCTGAGATCATTATCTGAGCCAAAACCAACAGTGGGTTGCTTACGTGACTGTGCCACCCAGGAACCCCTATCCTGTTATATTTCTAACTTCACCTGCTATGATGACTCTCACCTTGCTGCAGGGACACTGGCCTCTTTCTTATGTCCTGGCCCTTGGGATTCCAAGACTCCTCACTTCAAAGCCCTCTTACTTTCTGTTCCTTCTCTTGAAATATGTAAATATCTAGCTGGTTCCCTTCTTCACTTTCTACAGTTCTTCACTCAAATGTCACCTTCTCATTGATAACCTTTATAAAATTCCCAATGACCACCCCACCCTGAACTTGGCACTCTTCCTATTTATTTTGGTTTATTTTCCCTATTACATTCATTAAAACCCAACCAACAAACAAAACATATATTTATGGTTGCTCTTACTTATTGTCTGTCTAGCCATTCTAGATGTCAAATTCATGATGGCAGTAACTGTGTCTGTTTTGTTCATTATATCCTTGCAGCTAGAATGGTGCTCTGCATATAGTAGAGAGTCAGCAAATATTTTCATTTAATAAGAATAGAAGAATAATCAAAGCAAAATATATAGATAACATTATAATATTTTCTTAACAAAAACAACAGGCAGTCTTCTACATTATGAGTATTAGATTTTTGCCCATAAATGATTCAAATCAAAAGACATCAAGAAGTCTTTAAGTTCAGATGTTTAATAAAGCTTACAGTCTACCTTTCCCTTTTATTAGATGACTAGGACTCAGGTACACAACAGTGTACAAAAATAGAAACTGTATCTATCAATAATCAAAAGAGGACAATCAAAGAAACATGTGCTGACTAAATATGTCTTTTCTCCTTATAGTGTCTATCACAGCTTAAATACTACTTTAGTTTCTATGGTCTCATAGGTTATAATTTTCTTTTTATCAGAATAAGAATGTTTTAAATGGCTCCTTTTATGTGATGAGAAGGTATTTGCTGATCATTTAAAATAGCTTACGAAGATAAATATATGTTAAATGGTTTTCTATTTAAAACTTACATAGAAATAACCTTCAAAGACCAGACAGTAATTACTCTTAATAACAAATTAAACTATTACCTGCTTATATTTTCCATTTTTTAGTTTGAAGATGGTCAGAATGAAAAAAAAAAAAAACTCAGAAAAAGCAGTATCTTCAAAACTGACAATTTGCATGTTGTGGTAAAGAAATTTCTTTTTTAACATTTAAGGAACAAATTGCATTAGATGAAATGTAATGAACGCCACTTATGTTTCTAGTCATTCTATTTAAAATATAATGATGGTGGACACATGCTGGTGGTTCCATCGTTCACACAGAAAACTTAGAAGAATTGTATGTGAGGGACTTCATAATGACCTTTTTTTTTTTTCTTCTTCTCAAATGTGCTCCCCCTCAAACAATTCAACATACACAGAATTGAGAAAATATGCTTCCAGTCCTTCCACCTTGTTGATTTTTGTAAATTGTAATAATTTTTGTAAATTTCTTTCTCTTTATCTTACTTTTAAATTCCATTCAGGTTTTTCTCATTCCATTTATTAGTCAGTAACACTCACAAGTACTGGAACAAATGTGACAAGAAAAAAACAATTGGTCAGTGAACCCTCACAACTTCCATTTGTGAATGGAGCCTAGTATGCTGGTGATGTGGGATTACAACATGTTCTCTGAACTCTCCTGAATTTTTTTCTCTCCACTGCAACTAGCAGTCATACTGATAAACAGATAGAGAAAGAGGAGATCCCAAAAGTTAGTTTACTCTGGATGCAAAGTTCAGTCATTTCAAAAAGTGTTTTATTTTTATTGCTTTTAACTCTTTCTGAAATATCTTAAGCTTATACATCTATAGGTTAAGAGAAAAAAAAAAAGAATGATCAACTTCAATGTAACATGAAATAATTGTAGAAGATCTAACATCCGGCCAAAGACTATTTTACAAAAAAAAATATGGAGAGTCCCATCATGATCAGTGAATTCCTTGACAGAGGGTCCCAGTCGGGTACATGGTGAAAGTCGAGAGGAGGAACAGAGAAGTTTGTTGACATGGTGAGCAAGGAATAAATCTAGACCAATAAAACAAAAAAGTTTTCAACCACTGAAAGTCCAAGGAGCCTGACCATCTGGCCGTCATGCGATTTCATAACTGAATTGTAAAAAGATGCACAGAAATGCCCAGGTAGAAATGACCTCTCCTTTTCAATGTTAGAAACAAATAAAACCCCCACAGCTTTGAAATTTTCAGCAGAACCAAGCAACAAAAAGGACAATTATCTATTGGGTCCAGGAATTTAGAAGAAATGAGGAAAGTTTAATGTTATGTACTTCTGAATACCTACATTTGACATATAGATAAAATAAATAGATAATAGTCCAAATTTTTGCTCTGAAGATGCTACTCATCGTCAAACTGGTCCACACTGTCAGGGTCCTTGATGGGTCTCTTAGCTCCTTGTAGAAGGTATAAAGCCAGCTCTTCTCCTGACACCATTTTAAGGCCGTTTCTTCTGTAAAGTAAGCACCTTTTTTACAGATTTTCTTTACCGCTGTGTCCTCCTTACAAACAACATCTCATTTTAAAATAACGTGTGAAATTTGGTTATAACAAGATTTCCTCATTGAAGCACCTAAAGTCCTAGGAAATCTGACCTTTCCCCAGGTCATAACCAGGCCTAAAAACAATTAAACTGTCAGCTTTCTGAGTGAAGACTATGTCTTCTGGTCTATAAACTGCCCACAAACTATACAATGTGACACACACGTTCTTGAAAATCGTGGTTGAGAGCTAATTGATTCCGGGATAGTCACATAAAATAAACTTCTTCTAGGACATCAATATTACAGGGTCTGATTTAGAACATACTGAAAACTCTGAAACACTGACACAACAGAATAAAGCAGAATCTCTTTGTTTTCCAGTAAGATCAACACCTGCAGAGCTAGACTCAAAGTTTGCAAAATGTTGGAGTAGATGTAGGAAGGTCTTTTTCTTGGTCAAATCTCTTGAATTTGTATTTCCAGGCTGCCTACAGAATTGATGTTGGACTTTATATGGTTTCAGGAAGTCAAGAAAACTTCCCCAATATTCTTTCTCTCCTAGACCTCCCCTTGACCATATTCTCACACCTAAAGCTATTTAATAAGGCAGCACTTTGAGACATTAGTGGTAAGGCTTAAATGAAAATGTAACTGGGAGACTCTATTAACATAAAACCACCCTACTCCATAAAAGATATATTAGGCTTTTCCTAGGAAAACATTCTAATGGGAGACAGGAAAAGTCAGCATGTAGATTTCTTACAGAAAGCATCGCACATGATGTGTGGTGTTTTGCATTTTCTCTTTGATTCAATTCTTCTTGCTTTCTTGAATCCCTACTGTAGCCTAGCAGTCTACTTGAAATCAGTTTGAATAACCTACCACAAGAAGAGAGTACCAGTCTTTAAGGAATCTTAACTCTGAATGAGAATACAAATTTCAAAAAAGGAACAATTTGTATCACAGAATAAGCATAACCTCAATTGTATTTAATTCAATTTTATCTATTTACAAATGTGGAAACCAAGGCTTAGGAAGTTAAGTGACTTCCTCAAGAAGCTAAATAAAGATAAACCTAGGTTTTATACTCAGGCAGACCAGGAAGAAAAATACATGATAATGAATAGAGAATTATTTTATTTACTCTCAGTTTTCAAAATATATTTATACACACACACATTTTTCCCTTTATGATAGTGTTTTGGTGTAATAGTTACTTGGCTACTAAAAAGTAATTAATACCTTACAAAATATTGTCCACATTCTATGTGCCCTAAAAATATCTGTGCCAAATAAATTAATGAATGAATGAGTTAATGAACTTGGGGAATAAAATATTGTTTTCCATATAACAGATCAAATAATTATTTTAAACTTCAAGCCGTATAAAACGTATTTTGATGGCTAACAATATTGGACAACAGGACTTGCATTCTTATCATTGTAGGCAATTTGTTTTGCACGTATAATTAAGTTTTTGTGGCCTCAATCATAAAATGTGTGTGAACCACCTATCTGTACCCTGTCTTATTATATGTGTTTATACTAAAAATGGAGACAGATAAGAAATATAATGTCCCTTGGCAAATGACAAAATGTTGCAAAATAAAATAAAGGGGACAAGGTACATTTCAGCTTTCTAAAACTATCTGTATGTGACTCTGAAATACATGTCAGGTTAACTCATTCTGTTTTGTACTTTCTCTTCTTTAGCTTTGACCATCCACCTTGTTGCTCATAAGTTTATTTTTGGGTGGAAAAGGAAAGCTCTCTTCCTAATTTTGAGAGGAAAATAGATGGGAAATAACAGAAGGGCATTTTTCTTCAGTGACTAGACATTCAGTGAACAAGCAGGTTGTTTTGACAGATGAGCTAAAGGTCTGTCCATCATAGACGTGGGAGGTCCTCACTCCTCTGACTGCTGAAGGAAAATGCTGAAAAACAGCCAATGTGTAGATTGATCAAGAGAAAACATAGGCAAAACTGTTCAAAAAAATAAGACCTAGAATAGAGACCACTGGTGATAAAACAAATGATGTTCTATGTGAATAAATGTGTGTTTACATAGTTCTATTATTTATGATACTTCTTTGGAGAATACTTACTATGTTTCAGTCTGCTTGTTCTCACATAAAACATGTACCTGGTTATAAACTTGACCGGAGTCATAATGATATCCCAAACACTTGGGGTTGTTCTGATCCTTCCACTCACCATGCCTTTGGCTTTGGCCATAGCCTATTCATTTCTCCTGATCTCCCTTCTCTCACATCCTCTTTGCTCGATTTTCCCAAATGCTATTGAGTAGAACTCCTTAGCCATTTGATTTTGGAAAAATAGTCAAATGCCTTTTGTGTGTGTGTGTGTAAAATGAATCTAGTAAAAAACTTCTCTACTGATTTTGGAGGCTACCTTTTTTATTATCCAGCTTTACTGAGATACATTTAACAAATAAAATTATAAGATAGTTCAAGTATAAAATGTTATGATTTGATATATATACGCAAGGATATAAAAGGATATGGGGCGCCTGGGTGGCTCAGTTGTTAAGCGTCTACCTTGGGCTCAGGTCATGATCCCAGGGTCCTGGGATCGAGCCCCACATCAGGCTCCCTGCTCCGCGGGAGGCCTGCTTCTTCCTCTCCCACTCCCCCGCTTGTGCTCCCTCTCTTGTTGTGTCTCTCTCTGTCAAATAAATAAATAAAATCTTTTTAAAAAAAGAAAGGATATAAAAGGATGTGAAAAAAATTTCCCTGCATTGAGTTAAATAACAGATCGATCACCTCACATATTTACCTTTTTGTGTGTGAGAACATTTAATTTATATTTTCTTAGCAAATCTCAATTATACAATACAGTGTTAACTATAGTTACTACCATGTTATACATTAGATCCTCAGAACTTACCTTATAACTGAAAGTATGCACCCTTTTACTAGTGTCTCCTTATTTTCCCACCGCTTAATCCCTATCTGTTTCTATGAATTTGGCTTTTTTTTTTTTTAATTCCACATATGATACCATGGAGTATTTGTCTTTCTCTGACTTATCTCACTTAGCATAATGTCCTCCAGGGTCATCCACATTGTTGTAAATGACAGGATTTCCCTCTTGTTAAAGGCTGTATAATCCATTTTTTATACACATCACATTTTCTTGGTCTATTCATCTATTGACAGACACTTAGGTTGCTTCCATATCTTGGCTATTGTGAATAATGCTATTGTGAACATGAGAGTACAGATCTCTTTTTGAGATAATGATTTCATTTCCTTTGAATATGTACCCAGAAGTAGGGTTGTTAATAATATGGTAGTTCTATTTTTAATTTCTTGAGGAAACTACATACTGTTTTTCATGGTGTCTGTACCAGTTTGTATTCCCACCAACAGTGTATATGGGCTCCCTTTCCTTCATATCCCTGCCAGTATTTGTTTTTTCTTGTCTTCTTGATAATAAATATCCTACCAGGTATGTATCTATAGACAAATGGAATATCAGAAAGAGAAACTAAGAAAAAAATTCTATTTACAATTGCATCAAAAAGAATAAGATATTTAGGAATAAACTTAACCAAGGAGGTAAAAGATCTATACACTGAAAACTGTAAGACATTGATGAAAGAAATTGAAGACACAAATAAGTGGAAAGGTATTCCGTGTTCATGGATTACAATTATTAATATTGTTAAAATGCCCATACTACCTAAAGCAATCTAGAGAGTCAGTACAATCCCTATTAAAATTCCAGTGTAATTTTTCACAAAAATAGAACAAACAATCCTAAAATTTGTGTGGAACCACAAAAGAGCCCAAACAGCCAAAGCAAACTTGAGAAAGAACAAAGCTGGAGGCATCACACTTTCTGATTTCAAAATATATTACAAAGCTGTAGTGATCAAGGGTATGATATTGGCATAAAAACAGATGCATGAATCAATAGAACAGAATAGAGAGCTCAGAAATAAACCCATACATATATGGTCAATTAATTTACGACAAAGGAGAAAAGAATATACAACGGGGAATAAAGACAGTCTCTTCAATAAGTGGTGCTGGGAAAACTGGACAGCTACACACGAAAGAATAAAACTGGACCACTAACTTAGACCATACACAAAAATCAACTCAAAATGGATTAAAGACTTGAACTTAAGACCTGAAACCATAAAACTACTAGAGAAAAACATAGGTGGTAAGCTTTTTGACATCAGTCTTAGGAATGATTTTTTGGATTTGATAACAAAAGCCAAGGCAACAAAAACAAAAATAAACTAGTGGGACTACATCAAAATAAAAAGTTTCTGCACAGCAAAGGAAACCATCAGCAGAATGAAATGGCAGCCTCTGGAATGGGGAAAAATTATTTGCAAGCTTCATATCCAATATGGGGTTGATATCCAAAATACAGAAGGAATGCATTGCACCTCAATAGCAGTAACAGCAACAACAAATTTAAAAATGGGCAAAGGACCTGAATGGACATTTTTCCAAAGAAGATATGCAAATGGCAACAGACACATGAGAGGGTACTCGGCATTGCTAATCATCAGGGAAATGCAAATCAAAATCATGATGAGATGACATCACCTCTCACCTAAGATATCCATTATCAAAGTGATGAGAGGCTATTGCAAGAAATACTTCAGAGGACTGGAGATGCCTTATAGGAGAGTAAAATGTTGCATTATAAGAAATACTTATTCTTTTAGCTTGTTACTTGGTAATAAGAAAAATTGTACTGAATCATCAAGGCAGATATTTCCAGGCCTGTTAAAAGTGAGTGCTTATCCTATCCTAAATGAAGAATCAGAATTGGGGGTGCACTTAGTGGCTGGAAGGAGAGAAAAGTTTGCAAGTTGCCCTTGGGTTAAGTCTAGAGTTTGTACTTACTGATCACAATCTCTAACCAAATGAGTGAATTGGCAATAAAATAAAAATATCATTAGCATCTTTATATCACATATAATGTACCAAGGGCAGAGAGGTGTGGTGACTTGCTTAGAGTTACACAAGCATTTATGAGAGAACCATTATTGTTAAAGAAATACACAAGGGAGTGAAATGACTAGATCCTTCAAAAATGTTTGAATGCGGTAGAGGATTTTTCAGGTCTTTTTCCTGTTGTCCTTATTGGAAGTCCAGTTAAAATTAGCTTTTTTTTTTTTTTTTTTTTTTTTTTTTAAAAAAAAATTGGGGATGCCTGGGTGGCTCAGTTGGTTAAGCATCTGCCTTCAGCTCAGGTCATGATCCCAGACTCCTTGCTCAGCGGGGAGCCTGCTTCTCCCTCTGCCTGCCACTCCCCCTGCTTGTGCTCTCTCATTCTCTCTCTCTCTCTGACAAATAAAATCTTAAAAAAATAAAAAAAAGAGTTGGTTCTTCTAACTGAGTGGTGCTAAAGTGATTTCACTGTTAAGCATAGCTAGATCCGGGGCACAAATTAATCTTTGCAATACATGGATTGACTCTTAGGTAGGTTTTACCTAGGTCACTTTTTGTTCAAGATTTATGTGTTTTGGGGCGCCTGGGTGGCTCAGTTGGTTAAGCGACTGCCTTCGGCTCAGGTCATGATCCTGGAGTCCCGGGATCGAGTCCCGCATCGGGCTCCCTGCTCGGCAGGGAGTCTGCTTCTCCCTCTGACCCTCCTCCCTCTCATGCTCTCTGTCTCTCATTCTCTCTCTCTCAAATAAATAAATAAAATCTTTAAAAAAAAAAAAAAAAGATTTATGTGTTTTGTCACAGGTAACAAAGCCTACAAGAAAGTTTAAGAAGTACGGTTTCTCCCAGATAATTTAGGCTTGATTCTCAGTGATTTGGGTTATCTGCCCAATCTTGAGCAAATTATGGTGGCCAAGTCATTTGTATATCCTGATTGGCTGAGCCAGATTCAAATGCCTATTACTGGAGCCAAGCAATGAAGGCATCCACAGTGAATGGGTACTCTAAGAAAGGGAGCCTGAGGATTCCCAGAAATCTTCCTGTCCCTTGTTAATTGAAAAACTGATGATTTCCCAGCCCTAAACACCACCAGAATCCCTAAGTTCAGGGGATACTTAAGTGGAATTTTCATTGTAAGGTAAGGAAAAGAATATTTGACTTGGTAGATTTCTACCTTGCACAACAATATATTCTTTTAATATTCCTTAAGGAGGTCAATTCTATATGAATAATTAACCCTAAGAACACTGCATAATTGATTGCAGTTCTTTAAATGCAAGTTTAAATTATTTAAATGCAATGAATATTGTTACCTACAATTTTTGAGTTAGTCCTTAGTGATCCTTAAAACACTCATCCTAGGTTTATACACATAGCAGTTAATCAATGGATGGTAAATTTGATGGGATCATTTTCTTCAGCCACATATCTGCTGGGAATTGTTCAAGAAATAGCTATATGTTTGTATGTAACTCGAAAAGAACAGAAAAGAAAGGGAAGGGAAGAGAAGAGAAGAAAAAGAAGACAAAAGAAACGAGAAAAAGAAAAAGAAAAAAAGAAAAAGGAAAACTATCCCCCTACTCCAAAATACCTACTAAGAAATGAAAGCAAGTCCTAAAAGATGAGAAGTTTTTATCATCCTGATGGGTATATTTAGAACGATTGCCATGACTCATTAACAGATTACAATCAATTCCATGGTCATAACAATAGCTTAACAATATTAAAACCATGAAATATAACAGAATAAAATAGAAGTAATAAAACTGGTCATTCATAGTAGGGTTACGTATTGTTTCATGAGATTTTGTCATGTGCTGTTTGCATGTCTGTGTATATACTAGGCCGCAGTGAGAAACATCTCTTTCATTTCATTTCAAAAAAGTTTGAAAAATGCCACCCTCAGAGTGACGGTATGTGTTTGTTTTGTCAGTGTCCGTGGTTTCTGTTGTCAGCTGGTAGCACAATCAGCGAGCAACATTGACACCTAACATAGAACCGTATTTGGCAGATGAAGACCTTGGAGACCATGTGCCACATATGAATCCGGCCTAGGCAGGTTTTCAATTTGTCCATAATGTGCTCATTGGTTTGGAACTCTGTGGATGTACGTGTCCTTTGGTATGGACGGATTTGTGTGATTTCTTGTCAAATCAATGTTTATTGACTAAAATCTATTTTGTTGTTTTGTCCCAGAAATCTATATTGGCACCACTGCCTGTGGATATTTGGCTAGTCAGTGGCGCCCAGAGATGCCAGCCAGAGTTTTTACTGTTTTTATGGAGCCAGCTGCTTTCTTGGCTTGGGTTTCTTTTGTTCAGATTGTAAATGAGGGCAAGACACCCAAATCTACCCCAGTGTGCTCAGTGGGAAATGACAGGAGCCCAGTAGCTCAAGGCTAAGCAGCAGAAGCTTTCATGAATGAGGGGTCAGCTATAGTGGTGGCTGTAAATGTGGAACTGTGCTGATGGATGTTGCGCATAAACGTACTGAAGAAGTGTGTATGTGAATGTGTGCGTGTGTGTGTGTGTGTGTGTGTGTGTTTGGGAGAGACTTTTTTTATTTTATTGGAATGTCACTATTTTTAACTGAATGAGATGATTGATTTTGTAAAACGTATAAGAAAATAGTCATATTACAGGGAAAAAACCTCTTCTCACAGTTAGGGTTTTTAAGTTTGTGATTTTTTTAAAAAAAGGATTCGCAAACAGGTTACTCATTAACAGGTTATCCAGATTCTGTTCTTTTTTCTTCTATCCCTAGTGTATGCACTTTGGCCATCCTAAGATTCTTTAGGACTTCTGCCAGATGTACAATGAGCGAAACAGAAAAACATGAAATTTAAATCCCTCAGATGATAGGATTCATTTGCAGCTCTTATAAAATTTGGGGGATGGAGAATGAAGATTATGGCTATCACGAAGAGTTTGAATTATCTGTGTGCTTAATGATCTGGGCTTTCAGATTCAGGGTATCACAAGTAAATGAGATACAGATGAAGCACACAGGATGTCCCTTAGCCTTGCAGTGGTACAGGAAAGCTTTGGGCCAGGGCTACAGGATGGCATCAGAGAAAAGGAGAAGCTGCAGTATGCCAGAGTGGAGGGCTAAGGAGAGCCTGCATCCTCTGGAAGGACCATCTTTAATTTGGGGAGGTCAGTGTTCCAGTTCCACTCCCTAGGATGCACTGAAAAGAAAGTAGGTTCAGGTCGAGGGGCCATCACAGAAGCCTGTTTAAGGCCAGACCTTGCAATGGGATGGATTCAATTGTGCCACCTTTTGGGGAGAAAAGAAAAGGAAATAATAAAACCAAAAACACAAACACAAAAAGAAACAAACAAACAACAACAACAAAGAAAAAACAGAAGGAGACCATAATGGTAGTAATTAAATAAGGCCAGTATCTCCTTTTGGACTTATTAATATATGACTCCCAAATGAAATTTTGATCCCTGGTATAGAAAAGTTTTCAAATTCACAATTTTTGATAGTGTCGTGCTTTTTATACATGTGTGAATGGTTCTAAATTCCTCTCAAAAAATTTTTAAAACTTTAAAAAATAATAAACTTCTTTCAATGTATACTTCTAAGGTAGTAAATTGTGGAACTGTGAGAAATGATGCATTCTTTCTGCAAGTTATGCTGCTGGTTACAAGGGATTAAAAACAAAAGGTACCAGTTTATGTCCTGATTTCTAAGCCACATTTCTTCTGTCAATGACAAAGTAATATCTTGACCCCAACACCAGAACTTCCACATTGACTTATTTTTCAAGCCCCGATTATGTTGGTTCTTGCTATCCTGGCCACCCAGGTAGTGTCTGCAAGAAATAGGCTGAAAGGTTAATGGAATCTAATGGGGGCCCCCTGAAGCCATAGTTATAAGTGCAGACACAGCTGGCAATCCACCAGCAGCCAGACTCCTAGTACCTCATCACCACCAACCTCCAGAACCCTACTGTCTATTACCTTCACTATTAATCTTGTAAAAGTTCTGAAAATCGCTTATTTCCTGACTCCGACTCTAGATTAAAGCTGAAATGTATGGTTGCCCTCTGAAAAGTTGATGATACACAAATAATCTGGGTACTTTTCTCCTTGTCGGTATCTAACAAATGGACTTCCTCTGAAAAAATTAACTCCACCAAAAACCAGAAGAGACAGAAGGGACACACCCTGAGCTCCACCCAGTTCTCAGATCAGATGAGAACTTTCTATTTTTTTTTAAAGAAATACCACAATAATTGCTTTTTTGCTGCCCTGCATGAAATCATGAGACATGGAACATCTGCCAAATAATTCTAAGCCTCTTAACGTGATCAACTACATGTGAGTAATGAAAAGGGATTCAGGAGGATTCTTTCAGTATTGAGATCACAAATTAAAAACAAAACAAAACAAAACAAACAAACCCTAAGAAATCAGCCCTATACCTTTAAAGAAAACATTTTTAAGAAAATTGGTGAAGAGTAACAGCATGAATTATTCTCACTTAAATATTTAGGAAAATGTACTTTTATGACCACAGAAACACATGTAAAAGTATGAGTGATACAATATTTAGACAGTAACTAGGACAGGGACACTTGTACCTTTAAAAAAAAAAAAAACTAGCAAATATCCTGTTTAGTTTACATACGAATTAAGGGAACCATTCAGAAAAATCTCAAAATACATGGTTATGAAGGAATCTGTATCCAAATTTCCAGCAAAGAGAAGAAAAACCCAGCAGTCACATTACTTAACCTGGATGTGAGCCTCAATCTTTTTCAAAAGGATTGCTGTCATTATTTAAGGGTACAATACCCTTCCAATTTATTCCCAGGCCAAAGCCAAAGCAATGCTGGGGTGTATATAAACATCATTCACTTTCGTGTGAGGGTCTAAGTACAGAGAAAGCGCACTTAATGCTAGTTCTCAGTTAAGTCTTCAATCTTAACTCCATATCCTCCTCATTTTTTAAGAAACAGAGACAGGACTTATGTCACCATGAGATCATATACTGCAATCTATGGCCTCTAGGCTCCCGGGTATAGGCCCCATAACATGTGAAGTCCCTAAGTATTATCACCTAGAGGGCAAAACTCTGGCTGTGTTGCTCATTGATGGCAAGCAAACCTGTAGCTGTTCCCAGGGGGCCTCCTAGGCTCTTGTAAGACAAGAAGTCTGCATAACCTTTCTGGGTCATTCAAATGAGCCAGACGATCCTGAGGGTCTCCACTCTGGAGTGCTCAACGCTTCTGTTTGTTTATTTGGAAAATGTGCTTCTTTAAGCTAGGGCTAAGGATCTCTGATTTATCCTTGTTCTGGATCATTAATAGGAAATGCATGCCGATATGGAAGGAAGAGTTGGCTCGCAAGCATTGAACCAATGCATTGCAATGCTGTTTTCGAGCAAGTTCAAGGACTCTCTAGTAAACCCCCAAATCAGAGCAGAGCTTGTTAGCTATAAATATCCTGAAGAAAAGGCCTGGGAGATTTGAGTGCATTTCACCTTTTGTGAGTGTGAATTTAATATTAATGGAGACAACGGAGCTCAGTTCAGGAAATAGTGCCATTGAGTTTGTCTAAGAAGAAACAGAACTACCAGGGTTACATAAATATACATAGATCCCAGTGATACAGCATTTGTAAGAGGGAATTTCCTCCAGCAAGGGGATGTGAGTAATGTAATATAAGAAAATGACTGGACAAGCAATTCAGAATGTGTAAAAAAATACTTCCCTGGAAACTGTGTTTAAGGCAACCACAATTTTCTGGAAGAAAAAAAAAAAAAAAAAAAAGACTGAGCTCAGAGGCGGTATTGGCATGTTTAAATTGTTTCTAATCATAAAACATTCAGGTCAGGTGCCTGATTTCCTTGTTCTTCCTCATAAAAAGAAGAACTAAAAACAGTATCTTATTTTTTCTGAGTGCTAGCAGAAACGCACACAGTTTGCCTAGGTTTCAGGCCTAATCTAGCTCTAATTTACACAATCGGTTTATGTTTTTGCCCTCTAGACTTGCATTGAGAGATTATTACTCCATTGTTAAATATTATCATTTCCCTACTTGTTCTTCTTCAAGAAACTGGCACTGTATTAAATCCAAGTGCTTTTGTATTCTACTATCTTCTTTGAGTTGAGAGTGATTGCATAATTAAACCTGGCCTAAAATCAACCATATAAGAGTTGAATGAATACCAAGTCCAACTGGGGAGGATTTACCATATGAATGTTCCTTTCCTAAGACTAAAACACAGGTTAGATTTCCAAGTTTCAGAATGTTGCTCAATGAAAGAAATATGTTGCCCATGAGAAAAAAATAAATCAAATGGTGGTGTAATCTATAATCAAAGGCACTAATGGTCACAAAGCATTCAGAACAAAGGTTTGCTGAGCTAGCAAAGACATGAAAAAAGTTTAATACATAATTCATTCTAAGTAAAAGGTCTTTATTACTTAAAAGAATAGGAATGCTTGGTGGTTTAAAGTAATTTTTTTGTTGTTATTTTTGTTTTATTTTTAAACATCTCTAAGACTAGCATGACTAGATTAATTCTGTAAAGAGAAAGACCTTTAAAAATATGAACTCTGCGATAGAACAATATCCAAAACTTTTATTCGCTCTAATTTCACAACTTGAAATACATTTTTAAAAGACTTTAAATTTTCTTTTCTTTCTTTATCTGTTTTTGAGACCATTGCAAATTTTTGCCTGCTGGGGTACTGTTGTATGAAAACGCAGAACTTCATCTCTGCTTTCTTGGTACATGGAATTGCTCTACAAAAAATATTTGATAGACAATACCAGTGTTGTGAAGGAATGCAATGTCAGTATATGCTTATCTGGGACTTTCTACAGTAGGAAACAACACTGTCTGTGTGGAGGAAGAAAAAAGGAGTGTTTTATTTGTCCTTTTATTCATAGGTAAGAGACACATGATATTTATGTGAAAGCAGCTACCCTTTGTTTTCATTTCATTGCAAAATCCTTATTCGTTACTCAGCCCTAACACATTAAAAAAAAAAAAAAAATGTGTATGCACATGTGGCCTGCTTTCCAGCATTTGAGTGGGCGGTGAACAGTAAATCTGTGGTATTAGCAGACAGAAGAAAATGGCTAGCATGCAGATTTAAGGAGGCATCTAAGAAAAGGACAGATAAATTACTAATTGTTTTTGACCATGACAAGATAATATGTGTCATTTGTAAAACTTCCATTCTCCAAGCAGCAGAAATAATTAAGTTCCTTCAGAAGGAAAGCAACAATATGTGAATATTATGAACATTCTAATATTACAACCCAAATGAACCATACTTTACCTTCTACGTTGGGTACTTCAACAACAATCATATATTCGTTCATTCTGGTCTGCAAATCTTGTTCCTGCCCAATGTCCTGCCATGACAAATAGAGCCTAATACTCTTGAGGGTAAGGCGTGCTTTGCTATTTTTATATAAAAGTTTGCCATTTCCCAAATGTGATTGATTCCAAAATGATGATTAATTGTAATGATCAGAGAATAAAGGGAGTGAATTTCTGATGTTAATGTTAAGACCATTTTTCTTTCAATTCTTCTTGAAAATTTTCCCAAAAGCATCTTTCACTTTCCAGTTAGGTAGAGAACTGTGTTCTAGTTCATGGGTGTTTCTAGCCGGCATAGTAACATAAGCTTCTTCTGTAAAATATAAAGTGATGATCCCTTGAGCTTTTAATTTGATCAGCTTATGGAAAGTCTTATGGAGAAAATGGAACCCTTCTCTGGCAAGTTTACACATTGGCTGTGGTAATGTGCCATTATCGTGAGCATCACAGTAGAGGGTAGGACTCTGGTGCATCTTCAGTAGAGACGTATCTATAGTAAATGAGGGGACACTTTGCTGCTGGAAACACAATTACTCAAAGGGGAACAAATATAAAGTATGGGAACACCAACTGGAATTTTAGAAAGCTGAAATAATGGAATGAAAAGTGTTTTTACAATATAAAGTGAAAATGTCAAATATGACCAACATATAGACAGAAGTGGGAAAGGTTGGGAAAATCTTAATTTTGGTGGATTTCGTTCTGTTTATATAATACAAGCAAAAACCTTAAGTCTCTGTCCAGAGGCCCATTTACCATTGCTTGCTTAGGCATCGGCAAGGCCTGCTGAGAATGGTGCCATGGAGCCAGGAGGCTCACTTCAAAACAGTATCCGTGCTGTGCAAGGATTCTTTTGTTTGTTTGTTTGTTTTAATTAGTATTATAAGAAACGAGCAGGGCAGATAGTATAATAAGAAGAGTACTGTCTTAAAACTCAAGAGATCAATGTCTAATCCTGGTCCAGTTTGTAAATTGCTTTATGATCTTGGACAACTTAATTTCACTTATGGGAGTTTCAGTATTATTGGCTAGAAAGAAGAATTCATGATATCTAAGATCCTATGTCAATAGCCAATGTTTGTACCTATCTAGGGTTCATTCATCAATCATTATGAATCCTTAATAATATTAGGTTGTCCTCTTGGCATTTGCCTCTTCTACCAAGCAGATTGCAGTCTGGTAAAGGAATGGCTTGATTGATTATTCAAAGGTCCTGGCACAGTGATTTCCAGGTATTGGGGCTTTCGTGCTCTGTGCTCTCTCAGGCTCACATGGGATGCTCTACACATGAGGCTGAGTCATTCTTTCAGTCTAGCACTCTCCCAACCGAGCTATCTCGGCCCCACCCTGAGTCATTCTTGAAGGTGAGAAGCAGCAAACTGTGAACGAAGGGTGAAGATATTAGATGGGGAAAGCAGACACCAGGCCGTCTGGTTCCTGTAGCAATAAGACTCAATGCAATAAAACCAGGCATCAGAAGAGGGGCAGATAACAGTCCTGGTGGCCAGAGTCTGGTGGATTAAACCCAGGAACTGAAGGCAGAAAGGAGCCAAGACTTGCCTCAAGTCACAACAAAGAAAGTGAAAGAGATAATGGGCCACTCAGAACTAGCCTTAACTACATACTAAGCTGAACTTGTCTCAGATCCCAGATTTTAATATATTTTCTGTTAGCCATCAAAGTTTGAACTAAATGCTTAAGTCTCTTATACCAGTAATTTAAATGAGTGAGGTTGAGGACGGTGCGTATAGGGAGAAGCGGCCGCTTTTACCAGGCTGGCCCTGCCAAGTCAATGAGTTGTACTGGATGGTCTCAGCCTTGCTTGGAGTGAAGCAAGCCTTATACTAGGCAGAGAAGTTGGTAGGTTACCTGCATACAGGTTGTTGCGAAGACCTATCATATACACTGCTAATTGTGTCCTAAAAATACATCAAATTCCTTCATTTGCAATAATTTCTTTTGGCTCTGCAGTAATTCTTTAGGGTCTAGCCCTTGTAAAAAAGAATATATGGATATACATGAGATGAGCAGTACACACCACAAATACCTTAATATAAATGATTGGATTAGATTGCTCTTCTGGAGAAAAGCAGTATGAGAGCATTTGATATTTGGGGGGAAAGTATGATAAATGAGAAGAAATGAAGCAGAAACGGGGTGCCAGGGAATATATTTCCAAAGGCAAAAATCTTCTCACTTCATACTTCCCCCCCAAGAATAAAATAATAATAATAATAATAACAATAATAATAAAAAATCAGGAGTGATCTGGACTTTCTAAAATGGGAAAATGAACACCTAAAGGCTTAAGATTTCATTCCCTGCTATATACATAGCCTGCCTGTGTGGCCTTAAACTCTAGAGGGCCTAGTAGTTCCTTTTACTAGTCTAGAAGGAAACTCAAACACATCCTTCCCTTAGTCTAATTCCTTTGTGCTGGAGCAGCTCTCTCTGGGATCCTTGGAAGAAAGGTGCTATGTAAACCATGAGGGTGTGGACTTGGAGCACTGGGGTGGGGAGCCTGTGCGGTCTTGGATGGAGACTTGGTTTCTCCATGTGCATTCAATTTATAATTTTTTTCATTTCTGGAACTCACTCAGGAGGCTGATGGTGTATGTTATGAGTCTGGAAAAGCACATGCACGAAACAAATAAATAAATAAATAAATAGCTGCCCTCTGCCATAGAAGTGTGCTGCTTCCTCTGAGATGAGTCAGTGCAAGGCAGGCCAGTGCAGAGAGCTGATTTGCCCCCACCTTTCTCACATGATTCATCTCCCTCAGATTTGCTGGCAGAGGGGTGAGCAGGAGAGTGTGAGGGAAGGAAATAAAAGAACAGTTTACTCTTTCGGGTGGGGTTTGTGATGTGTTGAAAGTTTGCCTAGCAGGAGAGGGACAAGCAGGGCCTTCTTCACTTCACATCAGGCTCATTGACCCCAAGATTGGACAGTTTGGGGTCACCCTTTTATTTACTTGGGATTCTCTAGAACCAAATAATGCTCAAATCCTGGCTGGAAATTCTGATCCAGACCTGAAAATATTTACTCAGTCGTCCTGTGCAGTGCAATTGTTTCTGGGATTTGGGTAAAAAGAAAATGAATTAGTGTGTTTTTTTACTATGATGATCATTAAAAAGCTCACTGAATGATAAAAACGGAAAAAGCAAAATGTCACCTGAAATTATCAAACAATCCTCAGAAAGGGAGGGAAAACTTTTAAGAATGACATTTCTCTTCTACAATTAAATGTACGATCAGATGCATGATGTATACAGACCTTTAATAACAGGCTTTCTACTAAAAGGTGTCTTGAAAAGTTTGAGTCATATTGTAGAAAGGTAAATATAATTAGAAATATAGAGAAGTGAGAAAAGTTAAGTATTTTAAGGTCTATACTTATTTTTTAGGTTCATAGTTCTTTAATTTGCAATTTTCACTCTTCATATGAAAGGCCTCAGGCAGAAAGTACACAAAAAGTCCCTGTTCTACCAAATTTAGAGAAATGAGGTATAAAATAGAAAGAAGGGAGTCGATAGTGAGAAGAGAGCCATGTACGGTCCACTGAGTAGACTTGAGTCAAATCGTACGTAATACTACAAATAAGGTGGCTGGTGTCTTTTTTCCACAAAGAAACCTTAAATGAATTAAGAAGTGAAGTATTGAAAATGGCTATATTATAAAGACGTCTTAGATAACTAAGATATAATAAGAATAAAAAGATATACTGGGCATCTCTCTGACTTCAGGAAGACACCCCTAGCTAGAGTAGCTTCAGAGTCCCGAAAATCTAGTCTGCTTTGGATCACCTTATAATCCAATTAAATTTTCACATACTCACAGTTTCACTTTTACTAACTTTCTAACCCCAAATCCCATGTCTCAGCCTGAAAGTCAGTTTCTCTCTATTCAGTGACAATGGGGAACTCTTACAGAAGTCAATTATTTTCAATGTTTCTCAAAAGTATGTCTTTCAGATTACCAGAGTCGGAATCACCTGAGGTGCTTGTGAATTCTGGGTACTCGACCCAGAATTCTTGATTCAGGACTTCTGGAATTTACCTCAAGAATCTACACTTTCATTAAGCCCTGTAAGGCAATTTTATGCACAGCAGAGTTTGAGAACTTCTACTAAGCCAGCAGTAAGATATTTCCAGAAAATATCTCCAACTATGCTTCGAATCTTAGCCAAGCGACTATAATGATTACATCTAAGGTAGAGAAATCCCTTTGTTATGACATTTTCCTCGCTGGGAAGCAACCTTGATGAGGTTGCCTTTGGGGGATAAAAGGAGTCTGACAGAGGAAATGCCATTGGATTTCCAGACCCGTGGAATGAACCATCTGAAGTAGAAGAGGCCAAAAGGAAAAGTAAATTTTTAGTGCTTATCACCAACAAATATAGTCGTTCCTAAGAAGCTTATGACCTAGAGCTTATGACAAGATAGTAAATATTTTAGGCTTTGTGGGCTATTCAGTCATGGCCACAATTACTCAGTTCTGTAAAAGCAGCAATGAACAATATGTGGTGAACACATAGGTGTAGCTGGGCTCTAATAAAACTTTGTTTATTGACACTGGAATTTGAATTTCATATAATTTTCATGTGATGTTAAAAAAAATCATTTAAAAATGCAAAAAGCATTCTTAGCTCCCTGGGCTGTACCAAAATAAACAGTGGACAGGATTTAGCCCAAGGGCTGTGGTTTGCCAATCCCTTCCCTAAAACAGTTCTCAAAATTCAAAATCACCTGGAGGGCATGTTTAAACACAGATTACTGGACCTCATTTGCAAAATTTCTGATGCTGAAGGTCTAGGGCAAGACCCGGTAATTTGCATCTCTTGGAGAAGCTCCTAGGTGGATTCCATCTGTTCCACATGCCAGGCAAAATAACGTGGTAGTTTCAAACATCCACCTCATTTTAGCAAGAGCATTTGATTCTTTAAAAAGTCCTATATTTGGAAAGAACAAGGATAAGTCAAAGTTTTAAGAGAATATTTTTGCTCAGAAGCTACCAAGAGGCTGGTTTAGACTTATCAACAGCAGAGGTGGAGATGTGGAAGATTTCTTGGCAAAAGAGACCAGGGAGGAGAAGAAAATAACAGGGAGACAGGGTGGAGAGTCCGAGTTAGCATTACATTAAGAACAGGTTCGGCTGATTCATGCTGACCTTCAAGTAATCTAATAGAGAGCCTGAAACTGTTCCATGTGAATCATTTTTCCTGAATTCCAAGCCATTATTGTTATTTTTATTATTGAGGAAACAAAAATTGTTGTGTGGTCAAGTAATTGGTTGATAGTTTAAAGCAACTACACAAAATTAAAAGGCCAGGCTCTTGTTTTCAGCTTATTTGCTTCACTGTGCTGGATGGAATGAAGGAGCTTTGCTTCGGGGGGCTTCAGTCTGTTTCTAGAAGTCAAAGAATGAGGGTGAGGAAGTAAAAAGAGGTCTCTCCACCCCTTTATGTTCTAGGGGTTCCTATCCCCATTTATCTTTCTCTATTTCCTTTGGGATTAACCCTGTCAAGTGTTTTCTCTCTCTCCCAATCTCTCTCTTTCTCCCTCTGTCCCTGTCCACAGTACCTTCCATCTTTTTTTTCTCACTGACTTCCAGCATTTTTCCTCCCAAACATAGATAGTCTTAAACATTTAACCTTTTACCCAAATATGCTCATTCCTTGGGTTTACACACTAATTAATTTATGTCTTTCAATAAAAGCCAGCATTTACAAATGTGGGAAGAAATGAATGCCCACCAAATGAGAAAAGCAAAGAAAGGCTACTTAGTCTGAGCTCACAATAACAAGGGACTCAGCCGCCGTCACTTGTGTTTTGACAGAGATTGAAAAGCAGACAGAAGAGTGGGAAAGCTTTCTACTGGAAAAAAAGGGAAGGCTTTAGGTATGCCCTGACTGGAGGCTGTTGGCACAAGAAAGCTCTAGGATAGCTAAGTAGAAGAAACACATCCTATGTGATTAAGAGTACGATTTGACTTTCTGTAGTCGGTTCTAAATTGGAAGTAGGGACAAAAATTAGGGAGGCTCTCAATTGTTAACCAAGTCCTGGCCATTTGGGGCTGATTGTTATGGAAGTTATTATTCAGCTTCCAGGACTGTCACCAGAGATAATAATCAGCCCAACTGCAAGTCTGGCATTAGCAGTAAGGCTTCATAGGCTGTTGACTGTAGATAAAGGGGTTAGTTTCCTGGGTAAGTTGACCATTGTCTCTTCTGTGTATTCAATCTCTCACAAATAGTTTACACAATAACCCCCACTTCTTCACCTCTTCTAGCTTACCCCTTTTAACTCTCTGTAATCTGGTTTCTGAATTAAATATGCTAATTAGGCATTTCATAAAGTGTGTTCCTCAACATTGTGGCCCCACAAGACACTCAATATAAAAAGGTTAGTGGCAAACAAGTAATGGAAAGACAGAAATCTATTTCCGCTCTATGCTCTGCACTGTGAGCTCCAGAACCTAATTGGCATACTAACAGCTCTGAGAAGAAATTGAGGGAGGAAACTCTTAGTTTCTCAAAAATACTTGATCAAGGAGTCCCACTCTTATTTTATATATTTAAAATAACATTGATTATACAGTTATATTTAATATAGACATTAAATAGTTTCACAGTATTTATCATCCAGCTATACTTGTACTTAATACTTTTTAAGAAATGCTATCTCCAGGAAAACTGCCAGTCAAGTCACCATCACTTCAAGATTGTCACATACAGAGGTCCAAAGGTGGTTCCTTAGACCTCTTTCTCCTTTACCTTTGCATCATGTGACACTGTTGGCATAAACCTGTTGAAGTGCTATCCTTCCCTTAGCAAAGTATGACTTTGCCCAACTGTTGATTTCTTTGTTGACTTACCTCTTATTTATTCACATTCTCTATTTTGAAGAATTAAGACTAAAGACTTACTCTCCGTGTTCTCCAAATTCTTACTCTCTTTATGAGTTTTCTTTAGGAGAACTCAATGTCCGTCCTTTCTCTCCTTTTCCTTCTCTTCCCCAGTGAGGGGGCTGAGGCTAAGTTGAAAGACAAAGAATAGTCTATGTTTCCTAGGGGTGGAGTTTTCAGAAGGTCAGAATAATAAGAGTGTGCAATTGCTTTTCTCTTCATTGCATTTGAAATGGTAAGCCCTTAAGGTTGGTTTTCATAGCTTCCTTTACCCCATCCCTGTGTTGAATACTCAGATTGGCTGGCTCTGCCTTTAGCATTGTGGCTGAACTCTTTCATAATCTTTGTCTCTGCCTCCTTTTTCCTGTACCTGGGACAGTTTTCCTTGGTATTATAATAAGATTAGACATTTCAGTTTGGAAGTCTAAGAAATGGACTAATTAGACTCTCTGGATCTAATTAGCTCTGTTAGCAATGAATATCTGTATTTGGTAAGTTTTAGGGTAGCAAGAAGAAACAGGATAAAGGCTAAGTAGGGATTAACTTAGGTAAAGTAAAGGTTAGATAAAGGTTACCTTGTGCTCTCTTCGGCAGCACATATACTAAACAAGGTTAGCTTAAGTAAAGGTATCTATTATGGATTCCAATCTAGCTTCTGCATTAGGGTTTGGATTGCAAGTTCCTGGCACTAAAAAAAATGCTGTTTTACTTTCTTTACCAGTAAGACATATATATCTTGGAGACCTTACAGGTAAGAGGAGTGAACCAAGCTAGGACATGTATGTTGCTGAGTCCCTGGCCTAATTATGTTAGCACACTATTCCCACCAGTATCCCCAATGATACTTATTCTTCCTCTCCAGTCTGAACATCATCTCCAGCTGTTAGTATGCTTTCAAGTTTATCTTATCAGACTTGCGTGCACTCAATGTATCTCCTTTTCCCTCAAAATTGGCTTCCACGCTTAATGTATTTACCTACCTATTTCTGTCAATGATAATATTTTTCCTAGCCAAAGGGTTTCAGATGTCCATATTAGCATGGGTCTTTTGTCTTGTTTCCCCTCCCTCCACTATATTTGCCAATGACCCTCATTCAGGTAGCTAAAAAAGCATGCTGATTCTAAGGTTACTAACATTTATTCCCCGCTCTCCCTGTAAACTGTCTCCAACCCAGTCCAGAGCTCACTCTGGAATTTGCATCATTAGAAAAGCCTCACTGAAGTCAGCTCTTTGCCTCCAGTTGGCATATGTGAAGATACATAACCTCATAATGGAACTCCTCCTTCTTGTGCCCAAGTACATCACAAATTAATCATGACTTTCAGCTGAAGAATATTTTTCTTTTTTTTTTAAGATTTTATTTATTTATTTGTCAGAAGAGACAGAGAGAGAGAGCACAACAGGCAGAGCTGCAGGCAGAGGGAGAAGCAGACTCCCTGCTGAGCAAGGAGCCAGATGCAGGACTCGATCCCAGGACCCCGGGATCATGACTCGAGCCGAAAGCAAACACTTAACCGACTGAGCCACCCAGGCGTCCCAAGAATACTTTTCAATATGCTACAACCAGCACCAATACAGTGGTCCATAAAATTTGAAAAAGCTGGGAGCCCTTAGCAGCAAAGTATGCAGAAACTGAGGGGAGGGTCTCATAGAGTTGGTAAAAGAAAATCAAAAATATCTGTGTAGGACACACAGCATTCACTACAAAGGACTATTTTTACCCCAGTATTAGAGATGAGGTAAAGGAGACTGAGAGTAAATAATTCCTTAAAGATCAATCAATAAGTGTTGTTTCTCCCTGAGGGGAAGGAGTTATCTGTTTTTTTGCCCCTGTGACTCCATTTTCTAAAACATTGTAAGTATTCAAAAATAAGAGATTGGCTTAGTCTCTGTGGATCTATCAGCATTCAGTTTTTCATCAAAGCTCAAGTCTTGCGAACTCCATTAAGACTTTCTTTGACCATTCCAGAACTCTATGATTTTTCATTTTATCAAATTTTATCAGTGATAGAATACCTTATAATATTGTTTTCAATTTTGACATGTGTATATTTTGTCTCACTCAGATCTGGGGTTCTTAGGAGAAGGTTTTACTTCTTTTGTTATATCACAGGACTTGATTATCCTCTAATTAAAAATATATTTATTAATCATCTACTATGTACCAGAGCCTATGCTAGCCTCTGGGTGCACAGTGGCTGATAAAATAGACCTCATTCTCAGAGCTTACAGGCTAGTGAAAGAAAATGACATTAAACAAGCAGGTAAACAAATAAAGATCAATTATATACTGTGATCAGTACTCTGAAGGCAATAGAACAAGATGATATCAGAGATAGGAACAATTTTAGATTGAGTTGTCAGAAAAGGTCTCAGAGGGGGTGAGATTTAACTTCAATAAGGATAAAAAAAAAAAAAAAAAAGCTAGCCAGAAGATGAGCTTTCCAGAAGAAATGTCCTGGGCAAAGGTCCTGAGGTGGGAAAGAGCTCAATATATTTGAGGAAATAAAAGAAGGCCCGTGTTGCTAAAGTACAGTCCAGAACAGAATGAACAGTGGGAGATGAGGAGCTCCCTGAATATATTTAAATGATTGATGCTTTATAAGAAAGATCACAAATCAACCACGCAACATGGACATTGACCATTCTGGCAACAAAATCTGTGAATGGTATCATTTTTCTCTTCTTTATTTTATATTCTCTACTTCTGGTCTCTTTTTATAAAGATGTGTTAATGATTAGAATTTTGGCTTTTAGCCTACATTTTCAGATACTCCTTTGGAAGTCTCAAGCTTTGAGACAGACGGAATTGGATTGGAAATCATGACAGCACAGACTTTAAAAATAATTTTGCTTTTTTCCTGTTTCAAAGGAAGAAAATAAAAATATGGATGAAGAAAATTATGAAAGACAGTCAAGATGAATTTTTTCCAATTTTGTGCAATAATGGCTCAAATTACTTTTGCAATAGGTAGAGACATAATTTTTTTAATTGAATTGTATGAATTAAAATTACAAGTTAGATTACTTATACCACCCAAAGCAGGATATTAGATCTCATTTTTCTTTAGTTTTAGCTCAAAAGTAATTTGGATTAGAACTTCAAACATGATTTCCATACACACTCAGGTGATATTAGAACTATTCCCTACAATACATTGGGACAAAAACCTGTACAAATTTAAATTAAATTAAATTAAACTCATGATAGAAAGCAAAAATGTTATTTTTTTCTGAACATTTATTTCCATGGTAGTATACTCAAAAACTATTATGATCACACAGCATAAAATTAAACCTTATAGAAAAATATTCCTATAGAAAAATATTCCTATAAAAAATGAATACTGAATCCCCTCCTGCAACCTTCCTACTCTTTACAGTTAATCTATAAGCACCGTCAGGTGCCATAAGATGAAAATAAATTAAATCAAATAGACCTTAAAACTCACACACACAAAAATTAGAGTAAAAGTGCTTATTGGCAAGTATTAGAAATCTGTTCTGTTTCAGAAAAGAAAATAATTTTAAATAACTCCTTTAACAAAATCAGGACAGGGGCGCCTGGGTGGCTCAGTCGTTAAGCGTCTGCCTTCGGCTCAGGTCATGATCCCAGGGTCCAGGGATCGAGCCCCGCAAAGGGCTCCCTGTTCGGCGGGGAGCCTGCTTCTCCCTCTCCCACTCCCCCTGCTTGTGTTCCCTTTCTTGCTCTCTCTCTCTGTCAAATAAATAAATGAAATCTTTAAAAAAAATAAAAATAAAAAAATCAGGACAGGCACGAAATTTCTTGATTTCCCACTTCTTGACCCCAAATACCTCCAAGGCTCATTTTTAAAAATACTCTTTGTCAGATATCTAGAATTTCTATAATAATTTTTGCTGAACACATTCATGAGTGTTTCAGGAAACATAATAGGCCTAAAGAAGACTGGCCTTCAAATAGTTAAATATATGGGCATTCATGTTTTCCTAAGGTAGATGGGTGAATATGAATAAAAGACAGCACCTTCATCTGAATATAGTCACTAGGTTGGGATTAGTTAATTGCACTATAAATTTATTATGTTCTACAGGATAAGAGACATGATATACATTGCAATTTCTAAATCTTCTGATTTAGAGGCAGACTTTAGAGGCAGAGTCTCACCTACCTGTATAGTAATTTACACACTGCTCCATTATTATAAGTAAGAGTTACATACAAACTCCTTTTAGTAGCTAAAGGGAAACCTAACTCAATAAAATCATTTCAAGTTTTTAGACAGAAATCAGTGATCAGACTACCATAAGCTAGAGAATGTCAATATTCCACATGTCGAGACAATGGGTATAGAACACGCTTATACCATGATTTCTTATGTTAACACTTAGACAAAATAAAGAAAAAATGAAATGAAATCGCTTTATTGAAAATACTTTCAGAAGGTTCTAGTGACCTTCAGCTTATCTTAGGTAGAGTTTTCTTCTTGGTTCATGTGTGATATGCTCGGCCCAAACTTTAGCCAAGGTCATTATTGTTATAGTTTCTATTCAAACACATTTTTAGTCTTTTTACTTAGGAAAAAGACAGAAGGGATTTCTTAGAGGGAAACAACTTGGAAAATGAAGAGAGATCTTTAATTTTAGTTTACACAGCTTACAGTAAAGCTTAAGGTTAAAGCAACAAAACATAGCAAAACCCAACTTCCACCAACAGAAGCAATTGCTTTAAGGTTTTATAAACGAAGAAGAAGAAATAACAGATCTAGTTTTTGAAGTGATCCCAGAACATGCCTGAATCTGTTGGTAGACTACAAGGAAGAAAAGTATTTAAAGGAAAGATTAATTAAAACATTTTATTTTCTCAAAATGTTTGTGAGTCCTCTACACCAGGAACATCACATTTCACCCTACAATTGGCATCTGTACAGATTTGTAAGTAGGCTCTAGCTGGACAGACAGACTCATTAATTCTCTCTTTATCACAAACCCAGAACATCTGGGTATTGCCCTTTAAAACAACATCAGGTTAAGAAAACAAACCATTTCTCAGACCTGACAAAAGGTTTTGAGTTACAGGATAGACAGTCTTAGGGTGAATAAATTAATATGTTTGGGTATCATATGCAGGCTATTTAGAAGTTGATTCACAACTTTATAAAATTCTTAATCCCACTCTCTGCATTTCTCTTTTTTCCATCTTTGTTCCCAGATTTTGGCTAAAACTGAAGACAATTACTGTGTTTCAGGGAACAAATAAATTTGAATAAATTAAACTTGATCTCAAAATATTTGGGTAAGAGTTAAAGACTTCAAATACTCCAAGCCAACTCATTCTTGGGACAGCACTGACCTAACTTTATTGGAAGGAAAGCTTAGCTTGTTCTTGCAGACCCTGAACATTTTAGGAAATTTTTAAATTCTAAGCTATTATATTTCTAATGATGCACCCAGAAGGTTTTTTATTCCTTTTTTTCTTCAAAGATACATCATGCCCCTCCTGAAACATCATAACTGTTAGAGAGCCAATAGGATGATTTGGCTATCATACAAATGAACAAATTTGCTTCGAACATTGTATACAGGAAAGAGTGTGTTTTTTATTTAATGTTTGCAGTAAAACAAACCTCAGAGACAGCCAATAGATTCATAGCCTTAATGGAGATGCCAGACCCCTTTGGATCTCATGTATAAGTGATATCACTACTCATAAGACAAGAAAAAGAAAAAAAATGGGTATTACCAGGTCTGAATTGACCAGACTTTCAGAGAGAGAGTGTGTATGTGTGTGTGTGTGTGTTGTTCACTTCACAGATGTAGTTTAAATCAGCTTTCCAAAAGTGTAACACATTTAAAATTTTTTTTAATAATAAACAGAAATTTACACACTACTTTGACAAGATTACAAACTAAAGCTTCCCTTCAGATTGTTAATACAACAACAAAAATAATTCATTGGGTGTGTTTAGATTAGATTGGTACCCGAAGTCAATCCAAATCAAAGCTCCTTGATTTTCCAAATGTAAATTATGTGTAATAGGCCTTCCCCAAAGCATCTATGATCTAAAGCTTCTTTGTATAAGGACCATATGCAAAAGCAAGAAACAAACAAACAAACAAAAACCCCAAAACAACTTTTTAATATATAAAATGAACCCCCAGAGTTGATTTATTTTAAATGTGTTGTTGTTAGCACTTTCAAATGCAAAGGGGACATTAAAACACACACATATACCCACAAGTTTAATGTTTTCATTTCACCTCTTCTCGTTTTATTCTTTTAATAACAATGCTACATAGAGGAACTTTAGGTAACTCTTACCAGCAAAACCCAGCATAGTGACACAGCTAACTACCCCCGAGCTTCTATTTAAGGTTACCTGGCATAGCTAGCTCTGCCGGATGTAGTTTTGCTATTGGATAATTTGATTTGCTGACAATGTGCTCTGCCTTAAAATAGGAAGTGCCTAGGTGACTGGTGTCCAAATCACACATATTCTTTTGGTTAAGACGAAATGTGAGTCTGAATTTAGCCTTTAATTACATTTCCTTCCCTACCTCCAACAAACAAATTTTTATGACCTCCCCAATGAAAAAAGTCATATTTTGTGAATTACTACTTTGGAAGCAGCCCAGGACCAAACATTATTGAGAAGATTTCCTATTATTTGCATTACCCAAAAGATGTACATCCTCTTGCGTTTTCAATGGTTTTATCAAATAGCTAATGCCTGCCTTGGAGGCCTGGTTGGCCACAGGATTTCAGGCTTTTATCTAAACTACTAACTGGTAAATTGAAATTAGTCTTGTAAGAACCTAATGCAGAATAAAACAAGCTATGGTATATGCAGAGTAATACAGGAGAGCTTCTGCAGTATCTCGGGCACTTGGATTGGCTCAAAAGTATCCTAATTTCAGGGCTAAGAATATACCCAGATCATGTAAAAATTAAAGTTGCCGTCAGTAAAAAAAAAAAAAAAAGAGGACTTCATGTAAAAAGAGAAATAAAATAGTATTGTGTGAAAGAAGCATTGAAACTAAGCATTTCTGAAATTACTTCCCTAATAAGTTGTGCCTGTCATTTTTTTCAGTTTGGTGTGAGCCCTGTGGAGGCTGCCTTGTTCCATCAGGATCGTTCTGTCAAATGAAAAACCTGTCTACATTTTACCATGTGCTTCAACAAGAAAGACTAAGTATTAAATCTGAGGGCTCTGTACTTTAAGAAACGTTTTTACAAGTGGAAAGTTATTCAGCTTAGATAGTTCATCCATTTTCCAGAGCCCTTTAAACCTGCATAATATATTGAATGTCAAAAAGCTATAAAATCTCTTTAACTATTGATATCTATTTGTAGATAGCAATATAAATCCTGCCATAAATTTGAATAAGTAAATGACTTTATCTAAACAAAGATTTGGAACATCGCTCTACTGTTACAGAGGCCTAGCCTTCTTGTTATATTGTACACCAGTGAACTTGAATTTTTTTTTTTTTTTTGTCACGGTTTCTAAATAATTGTCCTACAAAGTCAATACTGGTCACTTTTAAACACAAGTTGTGTTAACTATAATATAAACGTAACTGCTATCTCCTGTGTTTCTGTACTGTTAAGTGCGGGTGCCTATAGCTACAGAAATATATATTATAATAACTATGAAAGGAAAAACACGATAATATCATGGTGAACTTTCTTCAAATAAGGCCTTATATTACTTAAGGTGCTGTTAGACGCCCAAACAAACAAACCCCAAATTTATGTTTCACTGATGTAAGGGAAAAATCGAATATTCCTAATCGGGGGCAGTTTTTTCCCCAAGTGATAGTTCAGGGACTTAGTCTTTGTATATCTTGCATTCTTGTACCTCTTCAGTAGGTGGCTTCCAAGGTCACCGCGATAGTCTCTGTCCACTTTGTGAGAGGGGAAACAACGCGGAAGATACAGGGGCCTGGTCTGGAAGGGACACACATTACTATTCCTCTCATTCCACTGACTAGAACTCGGTCACATGACCACCAAAACTGGAAAGGAAGCTGCAAAATTCAGCCTAGGTCTAAATGGACCTGTGTTTAGGAAGGGAGGAGACGGGTTTGTGACCAGAGAGTAAGTCTCTGCTACAGGGCTATTTAACATGCCCCTACGGTTGATTGGCACAGCCATTTCCATAGTCCTTTCTAGATGATCATTTCATTCTGGCCCTTTCAGCTTTTCCACTCATCCTTTAAGTTAAAATCTTAACTCTCTGCTAAATTTTTATTGACTTTCCAGGAAGTCTTGTTTTTTTTTCCTTATAAATAAGGTAAATATTCCACCATTTGTAGTACTTACACACGCCCATGACTATTAGTTTATTCTTCTATCTCTTTTCTAGGACTAGGAGATTCTTAATCTTATGAATTATGTGATAGGCTTCTTTGATCCAAAACATCTACCATAGAATATGGCACATAACAGGCAAAAGATGAATAGAATCCAGTTTTTGCCTTGAGCTGGCTAAATTATTTTGAGTGAATGAATGATAGTCAAAAGTACAAGATAAGCTTTCATGTGAATATCCTACATATTATTATGTAGGAATTTAAATATAAACTCCACAGTTCAGAATTCAAGCTGTTTGGTCAAAAGTACCATGTTAAAAAAGTTCTATCAGCTTTACCAAGCTAATCTCAAATTATTATACAGATAATCCTTATTATTTTCAGTCATATACTGTCACTTACCCTGACATTCTGCCACAAACTGTTTTCCAGTCAATAGCCATAAAATTTTTCAAGACTTGATGTTTCTAAGGGATATTCTCCAATTAAATCTGCCCTTGTTTTTTGTTCTCATTTTGATATTTATTAAAACTATGCTTTGGTGTTTCATCAAAATTATTCCTACTCTAGTAGAACCACATAGAAGTGGTCATGAAAAGGGAAGAATAAATATTTGTACAAATAAAATTATTTTGCTTGCTCTATTGGTAACTTTACAGCAAATTTGATTGCACACAACAGCAAATCACCACGTAAATAACAATTCTTATGTAGATATTTTGGGGCTATCACTGGCCAATTCAAAGACATTATTAACTGTTTGAAAGAACGGAACTTATTTTGTAACCTCCAAGGAGCTCAGTACAATGTAATGTAAGCAGCAGGTAATTAATAATTAATAATAATAATAACTTGTTGAACGATTTTTTGAAAACATGTATGTTGATACTATACATGGTCACAATTTATACTGACTGTAGTTATAATATCAACTTATAAATTCAAAGCATCGAATCAGAGAGAAAAGAAGCAGAACAAATCTTACAAATTAATTGACTGATATTGTATATAAAAAGAAGGTTTTGTGTGAGTGAACACTTCCCATTTTAACTACTTGTAATTGATTAGAGATTCTCAACCCAGGATGACTTTATACCCTATCGGACATTTGGCAATATCTAAGACATTTTTGAATGTCACAACTTGAGGGGTCTTCCACTGTGTAGAGGCTGGGGATACTTGTAAACATCCTATAATGCTCAGCAGGTAATTCCCTCACAACAAAGAATTATCTGTTCCCAAATATTAGTAGTGTCAAAGTTGAGAAACCCTGGGTAAACGATGGACTTACACTTCATTTGAAAGACATTGCTTTGTTTATTTCACTGTTTCTTTGGCCTCTAATGTTTATCTCACCTTCCTCTGTTCATGTAAGCAACAAACTTAAAAACCTTTTTTTTTTTTTTTTTTCTGAGTACAGAATGATACCAGAGAACCATGACTATGATACTTAGCAACACATTTATATGCTCACACTGGAAAAATTTACACAGAGCTTGTCAAAAGGAAATAATGTAGGCATTCCCCAAAGTATCTCTGACAGTTTGGGAAGGAGTTTTCCAAGTTATTTATGAGGAAGAAAGAAGCTATTTGTTTGTTTGCTTTTCACAGAATTTTTTTTTTATGGACTACGATCTTTATGTTGGCTTTCATAATGCAGGCTTACTGAAAGCTATTCATAAAGTGTCTCCGTAGCATTTCGATATGAAAATAAGAGGTCATCCTTGATACCCCTTACTTGCCCAAACACCAAATCGAACTATGAATTCCATCCTTTAAAATCTCTACAATATGGTTCTTACACAGAATTCCCAGGAGCGTTGCTTTTGTTGAAGCTTTCAGCACATTGTGCCTGACTAGCTTCCTCTCTTTTTGCCTTCAGGTGCAACCTCATGTCCATCGCTGCCATAAAATTCTTCACCTGTTTGTGGGGCGCCTGGGTGGCTCAGTTGGTTAAGCGGCTGCCTTTGGCTCAGGTAATGATCCTGGAGTCCCTGGATCGAGTCCCGCATCGGGCTCCCTGCTCGGCGGGGAGCCTGCTTCTCCCTCTGACCCTCCCCCCTCTCATGTGCTCTCTCTCTCTCATTCTCTCTGTCTCAAATAAATAAATAAAATCTTCAAAAAAAAAAAAAATTATAAAAAAAAAAAAAATTCTTCACCTGTTTGTTGTCATGGTAACTTTTCTAATCTACAGAACTCACCATATGTCTCTCTGTACTGGTTGCAGTTTAATCTCCACTACAGGTCATCACTGAATATATGTATTTGCATTATATGTGTATCTACATGTATGTGGGTATGTGTATTTACACTTAGGCTTTGAAATGTAAATAAATCTACACAACTGTGTCTGATATATACTGCTTGTTTTTATTTGGGTTCACTCATAGACTAGGTGGTCTTTGAGTCTGCAAGTTGGAATTTTTATCGTGAAAGATCCCTATAGGGTGAAATTGAAGGGTTATCATCCATAAGGTCCTTTGTGATCAAATTCCTATGTAAATCTCTAGTATCCTATCCCTACCTCTTCCTTATACTTGCCCTTTGTTGCTACCATATCAGATAATGCCTGTCCCCAAGAGTGGCATTTTTTCATGCCGTCTCATATTCATTCATGCCCTTTTTGTATCTTCTTCAACTTATGAACACCCACATCAAGAATTCATCTAGGGGCGCCTGGGTGGCTCAGTTGGTTAAGCGACTGCCTTCGGCTCAGGTCATGATCCTGGAGTCCCTGGATCGAGTCCCGCATCAGGCTCCCTGCTCGGCGGAGAGCCTGCTCCTCCCTCTGACCCTCCCCCCTCTCATGTGCTCTCTCTCTCTCTCATTCTCTCTGTCTCAAATAAATAAATAAAATCTTTAAAAAAAAAAAAAAAAAGAATTCATCTAGAAAGTAGAATTATGATATGACCTAGCAATTCCACTCCTAGGTTTATACCCCAAAGAATTGTAAACAGGTCTTCAAACAAATCCTGAAATGTGAAAGTTCATAGCAGCACTATCCACAATAGCCAAAACACAGAAACAACTTAATTTCCAAGAGTGGATGAATGGATGAACAAAATATGGTATATCTGTACAAAGGAATTTTACTCACCCAATGTACTAAATGCCACTGAATTTCACACTTTAAATGGCTAATTTTATGTTATGTGACATTTACCTCCTTAACAGGAAAAAAAAAAAAAAGAATTCATCATTGGACAGCCTTCACATTGGACAGGAAGCTATTACTGACCCTGTTTGAAATGCCTTTCTTGATGCTAAAAACCATGTTTCTCTCTTTGGAGAGACCATGCATACTTTAATTGTTGTTTCACTTGTGTCTTTCTCTCAACTCCAGACAAATAGCAAATTTGGTTCTTGTATTCCTTATCTTTGTCTTCCAAAGTTCTATTTGGTTTTGTTTACCTACTAAAAACTAAATAGGCTTCCTAATCGGAGGTAACTTAATGACAGATCTGAATCTGCTTTCTTAATAAATGATGAAATCTACTTAATCATGTTTAATTCATGTTTAAAAATGTGTTACTATTTTTGAAGATGTGTAGCATAACAGTAGATATTTAAATCTATATTCATTCTGATTTTTGAGTGCAGAAGGTGAATATATTTGGCATGGTGATTCAAAAACACAAGGAATAGCTTAATCAAATCTGTACATTGGTAGAGTATTTATAGATAGTGCTCTCTATTGATCTTTATATAACCACTTTATATGGGTTATCTACTCCCTTATTTACCTCTCCCCATTGCTAGTGACCCCACATAATTCAGATTCCTGCTCAAATATCAACCTCAGAGAGGCCATCCCTAGAAATCTTGTCTGAAAGGCCTCCAACTTCATGGCATAAAATTGTATTTGGAACATTTTTCCCACTTAAATTTGCATTATTTACTTGTTTAGCTATTAAATGTTATTTTATTTTCCAAATATCTGCTATCCATTGCTGTGTCACAAATAATTCCAAAATTTAGTGACTTAAAACAACACCTATTTCTTTAATTTATGGTTGAGACTGGGCTTAGCTGGTCAGTCGTTCTGGTCTCTGCTGGCTCTCTCAGTTATATTTAGTTAATGGCTCTTTCTGGGGTTGGTTGGGTACTTCAGTTTACATCCATTTATTTCTCACCCTTGAGCAGATTAGCCCATTCTTACACAGAACATGTTGGCAGAGGTCTGGGATAGAGCATGGAAGTATGCTTTCCATCCACCAAAACAAGTTACAAGGCCAATCCAGATACAAAGGATAGAACAACAGATTCTATCTACTTGCTCAATGAGAAAAGTTGCAAAGTCATATTATAAAGGATGTGGATATAAGGTAAGGTGGAGAGTTGGGGACTCTCAATGGTTGTAATTGATCTACCACAATCTTGTTTAGCTCTTCAGAATCCTATAACCACACACCCAACCCCCACGCACCTCTTCCTTTCTTTATACTCCTAGTCACTAATACAAACTAAATGTACAGTTTCACAACTGCTTGAAGACCTCAGTTGCCATACCTCCTTTAAGATTGTATTGCCTTGAATACAGGTATTGGCCGAGCTTGGATTTATCCTTCTTTTTAAGACAGTCAAACCTGGGTTGTATGCACTTCATCAGAGAATAGTCAAACCATCAGTTAAGTCCCCGTATCCCTGGATTCTTCCACTTCCATCTTCCTCTCTTTCTCTTTCAGTTTCTTGCCTGGGAAGCCTTATAGTTAAGCCTATTCAAGTTATTATAAGCAAAAGTATATTTGAGTCTTTCAGAAAATAATAAGAATGATGAAATAAGATTGGTGGAAATGCCTTGAAAATTCAAGATTAATGATATTAAATTGCAGTTGTAAGGATTTTAAGTAGACACTTAGAAATACTTCCTGATTATTATAGTTTGAGATATTGGCAGGTGATGTAAAGGAAAGTAATGTTCTCTTTAGAGATTTATCACACACAAAAAAACAGACTATTGGTGGAATGCCTTCAATGAAATATTGCCAAGATATATTGGCAATATTAGAGCAGGTGAACATTTGACAATTTGTAGTTCAAAGAGAGAAAAGAAATTTTCCACTTAAAATATTTCTACGTTGAGTAGGGACACTGTATTTAAAATAAATTATGCCATAGAACAAAAATTACTTGTCATTACTCCCACTCCAATGGGAGATATGGAGCATCTTTAAGTTTATATTCTGGACCAACATTTATTAATAGAGCCTCCTGACACCTCTATGGGAATACCTCAAATAATCAGCCTCAGTTTATGCAGGTAGAGGAATTTCAGCTAAAACATAGATCAAATTTTCTTGGCTTACAATTATGTCAGGTATGAGGTGGGGCTAAAACGTAAATCCCCAAATCTTTTTTCTGACCTTACTTGTTTACTTGGCAACCCAATTTTCCTTTTCTTTCTTCTGTTCTTCATCTCATATCTTTCCCTCTTTTCCTGCTGAGAATTGCAATGAACTCACTTAAAAAAATAAATGCAAAACTAAAGGAATGCATACAATAATCTACTGGTCCAAACTGAATGGCCAAGAAAATATGACTTCATTCCTTTAAATAACCAGGAGGAGAATTACCTGTGGAATTTCTGTATTTCCTTCCAATGAGAACATAACAGTTTATGAAGGGTTAAAATAACATTAACTCTGCTTTTATTCTTAATGTTTTTGTTGTTGTTGTTGTTAATGTAATGTTAAACAGATCAAGAACCAAACTCAGTGTTATCTCTCACCCAGCCTCAACAACTACCAACTCAAGACCACTTTCCTTCTCTGCAATAGTTTGAAGTAAGTCATAGTCATCATATTATTCAATTTTTTTTATTAGTAATGGCAAATGGTGTTTTATAATAAGGGAAAAATCAGCATGACTGTGCCAGACCCAATGGACTTCCCTTTGCCAGTTAAAATTCAAGGCTGGATTATTGCATTTTGTTACCTGCAAAGCACTCTGTACATAAAATTCTGTCATTCTTTGAAATAGCAAATGGAAGTCATTTAAACCAGATGAGCAACAGGATGGGGAATTGGCATACCTACAGCACAGGATGCACGGCACCATGCACCTATTTCAAGAGTGGGTGGCCGGAAAAAAGAAACTCTTTTCCCCATTTAACCTGTAATTTGACAACATCTGTGAAGAATTATTCCCAGCATTGGCATCATAATTGTTGTATCTAACATCAATCACCAGGGGAGGGAGATTACTTAAAATAGATGTTAACAGCATTATAGTTTAACAACATGAAAGTCAAAAATGAGAGGAATGAGATCTGTAAGACAGTTGCCCAAATTAATCAAGGGGCTAGAGAGACACTATTTTGTTTAATACAAAGTGAGTATTATATTTGCTTATATAAGAAGAGCTTAAATTCTAGGGACCATCATCTATTCTGTATTCTAGGTCCTAAAAAGTTGAGTATTTCTAAACTTTTATATGATCATGACCCGATGTTTTGTTTTGTTTTTTTCCTGCACTGTTACTTCATTGCTAAGAGCAATATCAATATGACCATTTTACACAGAAATTGAAAAAAGCAATGCAAATACTGATCCTCTTTTAAACAAATACTATTGATAAAATAATATACTCACAATCTTATAGGAATCTGAACTTTCAACAAACCTAGAACTGTCTTACTTTGGCAGATATTGACCACATAACCTGCACCTAATAGATTAAGAAAATATTTATGGGTTTATTGGATTACTGCTTTATAGCCAAATACTTCTTCAAAATTGGTTTACAGTTTAAAGGATATTCTGCATGTTACGATCTAAAAAAATCTTCAAAATGTTTTCTTCACTGTCTTCCAAGCCATAACCCTCTCCTGGCTTTTCTCCTCCCTTTTAGCCTGCTCTTTTTCAGTACTGTTTTTTGTTTGTTCACCTGTATTCCCAGAGCTCTTTCATGTAGTCATGCCCCAAATGTACATTTTCAGTTTAGACCTGTCCCCTGAATTCCACGCTCACGTATTCAGCTGCTGATGTGTTGCCTCTACTTGGATATCTAAGAGCAATGCCCAAACTGAGTTTCTGGTCTTTTCTCAACACCTACTTCTCCCTTCCACTGTCTTTCCGCTCTCAGAAATGACATCGCCATCCTTCCAAATACTCAATCTAAAAAAATTGAGCCATCTCTAACTCTTTTTCGTTCACAATCTACAAAATATTCGGGCAGCTCTACCTTCAGAATACAACCATAATCTGACTATTTTTCAAACATTCCACAGATACCATCATATCCCACCTGCCATGATCTCTTGCCTGAACTATTATACTAGACTCCTAACTGATTTTTCCACTTCTGCCCTTGCCTTCCTAAGTCTATTCTCAGCACAACAATAAGTGTGATCCTTTTAAAACAAAATCAGATCTTGGAGTGCCTGGGTGGCTCAGTCAATTAAGCTTTCACCTCTTGATTTCAGCTCAAGTCATGATTTCAGGGTTGTGGGATCAAGCCCCACCTCGGGCTCTGAGCTCAGTGCGGAGTCTGCTTGTCCTTCTCTCTCTGTTCTTTCCTCCACTTGTGTTCTCTCTCTCTACCTATCTTTAAAATAAATAAAATGTTTGAAAACAAAATAAAACAAAACCAGATCTTGTTACTCTTCTACTCCAATGGCTTCTCATTTCACTAAGAATAAAAGTTGAAGTCTTTATTAATGGCTTAAAACTATTTCCCATACTCACACCCTCTCTCCTCTCTTCACTCTTTACTATTCCTTGAACACACAGGCATGTACCCTCACCTAGGGTCTTTCGCATTTGCTATTCTCTTTTCCTGGGGCACTCTTCATCATTGATATCTGCGAAGACTACACTCTCATCTCCTTCAGGCCTATACTGAAATGGTACATTTTTGGGGAAGGATCCTCACTATCTATAATGCTACCATGCCAACAGTCTCTGTGTCTTTTCTCTACCTAATTTTCTTATTGCAGAACTCATCACCAGCAATCATCACCATGAAATCACTGGGCAATCATGTTTTATATTCATTTATTTTTTATTTTTTAAAGATTTTATTTATTTATTTGAGAGAGAAAGAGAGAGCAGGGGGAGAAGTAGAGAGGGAGGGAAAGCAGACTCCATGCTCAGTGTAGAGCCTGATGAGGGGCTCGATCTCACCACCCTGAGATCATGACCTAAGTCGAAATCAAGAGTTGGACTCTCAACCGACTGAGCCACCCAGGTGCCCCTATATTCATTTATTTTATTTACTCTCTGTTTGTCTTCATTTGGCTGTAACATGTCTTATTTTATAGTTATATGGTTAACAAAAGCCTAGAGAATTTGTTGAGAAAAGACTCAAGGTGGATTACCATGTGATTTTCCATAGTTAAAATAGTGGACACTATTCCTTTATTACTATTTTGAAAAATGATTAACAGAAAGGAAGATCCCTAGGTCCTCAAGTACACTGAACATGTAATCTTGCATTTATATGTAGTCTCCTAGATATGGATGAAAGTTGATGGAGATAGACGAAATAATCCCTTCTTTCTATCTCATATTTCTCTCATTCTGTCTGTGTGTATGCTTACTTGTTACTTGACTATCACCTTTGGTGGAACAAACAACTAAACAACATATAATTCTTCCATCAATCTTATAGCCAACATTTCTTAAGAACAATTACCCAAACTATTTTATAGTGCTTTTTAGTGCAATTCAAGAAAGAATTTAAGCTATTTTTAGTAGATACAATGTTTTAGGTTAGTGAAATTTTGGGTTCACTATCAATATCTCCTTCCTCACTTCAAGACTAAGCACTCATTTCCCAAACTGCCAGGAGTGTTGGCTGATGATGGCTTAAGCTGAGTTGTCCTTAGATGAGGAGCCTGTTCCACCTAAGTTTATACCTTAACCCCAAGAGCAGTTCACATTCAATGACTAGGCAATGGGGAGCTACAAAAGTTCATGACATCCCCCTCTATTCGGGACAACTCTGCAGGAATATCCTGGCTCCAGGACTCCTTCTAAGATTGGGTTAGGTTTTTATCCCCAACAGAACCCTCTTTTTTTTTTTTTTTTTTTTTTTTTTTAAGATTTATTTATTTTAGAGAGAGAGCGCAAGCACAAGCAGGAGGAGGGGCAGAAAGAGAGGGAGAGAAATCCTCAAGCAGGCTCCCCGGTTGTGTGGAGCCCAAAGTGGGACTCAATCCCAGGACCCTGAGATCAGGACCTGAGTCAAAATCAAGAGTCTGATGCTCAACTGACTGAGCCACCCAGGCGCCCTCCAAAAGAACCCTCTTGGTATAGTCAGGATGATTTTTATTTAAAAAAATATAACATTATTATTACCTTAAATAATATTAGCTAGCATGTACTGTTTGCTTATTATATATCAAGCAGTATATTGATCAATGGCAATGACAGTAAAGAAGGATAGAACTTCGGCAAATCCCTGGTCATAAGAGACCATTTTAAGAGAAAACATGATTCTGACAATAACAAAATTCAACTATGTAGCTCAGAAATATACATATACCCTGGGGTCCTATTGCAATAGAATAGCTTTAGAGTAAAACAAATTCAAATTTCATATTATTGATTTAATGTCTAAAGTGTGTTTATGCTTAAAAAGTATAGCAAATATAAAATTTAGGCTCTCTATAAAACCATTTACTTATAAACTAGTCAATTGCACAAAGAAATACTAAGTCTTAGAATCATGAAATCTATAAGCCAAAATATTAATTGACCAGGGAAAAAGATTTTGATTATTATCAAGAAAACCAATAGTCCATTCCACAAGCCTAGAAAGGAGAGTGAAGGAAAACACTGAAGATCCCCAAAACAAAGATCTGAGGTGCCCTTCTCTGCTAGAATTATGGAAGTGAGAAGAGGTTGTGTTGCATAGGTGGTCTCTAGAACAAGTTTTAATTAAATTGAGTAATAAAAGAGCACTGCCCTTTATGGTGAGAAAGAACTCATAAAATTTTTGTACAAATGCCAGGTAATGTTTGCATTAGTGTCCATAAGGGGTTTCATTTTTGCTGTTTTCAGCCTATAAAAGTTCCACCTAAGAAAATAATGAAGATCCTAGTCTTCCTTAAATGTTTTGTGAATCAAAGCTACTTCACAAGTTTGTCCATGGCAACTTTGTTAATCTAAGTCTATCACGTACTAAAAATCAAAGCAAAACAAAGTGAAAACAAAACAAAACATGAGGTGACTTTTAAAAATTCCTACTATTTCTCTACTGAAATAAGTTACATTAAAAATTTGGTTGATTGGGGAAGTTCTCATCCACTTTCTGTTTTACAAATGATCTATTCTAAGAAAATTTACCCCCTAGAAATATACTTGTTTTATCTGTCTGTTCAAAAATTCCGTTATCTCTCCAGTCCAATTTGCCTTCACTAGATATCCAAGTTATTTCTTGGAAACCCAAATTTGATCTTGTTAGTGTCCCACATAAAATATTTCCTGGATCCCCATAACTCTAGACTGATGTCCAACCTGCCTTCTATCCTCATCGTCTAACTTTCTTCCATGTTTACCACGTATTCTCGTCATCTAGACTTATTTATTGTTCTCCATGTGTTCTGCTTTACCCAGCCCCGTGATTTGCATATAAATAGCACTCTACAAGGAGTGGCCCTGTCCTGTTATCCATCTGGTATCCTGTGTGTACAGTGTGACAGAGAGTCAAGGGCACAGGTTTTGTCTTCAGAAAGATGTGGCTTAAAGTCCCAATTTGCTAGAAATGTGACCTTGAGGAAACAAAAAAATTGATCTATCCTAGTTTTACTATTTCCATTGATAAAATGGTGATAAAACCTACCTTATATGTTTTTGGTGATTGATAAATAAAAGTATTTAATACATGACGATTTCCTATTGTGTCTTAAACATAATATGTGCTCAATAAACAGTAGCTATTATTATTTTATCATGAAAATGACAGTCCCTCTGTAAATACTTTCCTGATTCACCCATGCAAAGTTAGATTCTCCCACTAGCATCTCAGAGTTTCATTAGCACTCTATATAAATTGCTGTCATGGAACTTACAATATTTATGTTATAACCTTTGCATGCTACTCTCTTTTCTTTGTAGCAGCTTTCTTGAGTTTACCATTAGCTGAAATCTTTAATTTATTTCTTCCTGCTTTTGCTCTACCTTTGATATAACTCCATGAATTAAATCATTACAGAATAAGGTAATTATCATTTTATATGTTTACCTCATATGGTTAATGATTTTGGGGGAAAAATTATAGCAGACGCTGGTGGCTGATTTCTAAGGCCTTTTCCTCTATTCCTTGTCATAAGTCCCCTGTCTTATTTATAGTTAAGTGTGGCTATAAGATTGCATTCCAGCTAAACTATTGTGAGCTGAATCAATGTGTATTATACATCCAGACCTCATTCTAAAAAACCCTGCTCATACATTATCCACTATGCTTTTGTCCTTCCAGCATGCTGCAGATAAGCACAGCCACTATGCGACACCATGTTAAAGATGGCTCCCAGAGACCAGAAACAGAGGCACTCTGAGTCCCTGAATCACTCTTTTGAGGAGGGATGCTTATGGATCAGGAAAAACCATTTTATTAATAAGAAATATACTTTGATTATATTAGACCAAGGATCTGCTGATCTAAACTTTTTCTATAAAGGGCCAGATAGTAAATATTTCCAGCTTTGTGGGCCCTATGATCTTTGTTGCCACTCCTCAACTCTGATATTGTAGAGCAAAAGCAGCTAAAGACAATATGTAGGTGAATGGATGTGGCTGTGTTCCATTAAAACTTTATTTCTGGTACTGAAGTTTGAATTTCATATAGTTTTCAGGTATCATGAAATAATATTCTCGTTTTGTTTTTTTTTTTTTCAACCATCCAGAAAAGAAACCACCACTCTTACTTCAAGGGGTGTAAGACCCAGGCAGGGACCCTTGGTGCTGCAATATGCCCACTCCTGTTTGGCCACTGAAACTTCAGAGTTTATTAGTCACAGAAATAATTGTTAGCTTACAAATACAAGAGCTGTAATTTATTCAGTTTGTATTCCCAGGAACAAACATGGCACATATTAGGTAGTCAGTAAATTGTGCAGTGAATGAATAAATAAATGTATTTAACTTGACTCTATCTTTGTCATTGGAAATCATTCAGAGAAGAAGACCTGACTAAACAAAACAGCATAAACTCCATAGTTCCCCAATGCCATGTGTCAAGTATGCTGAATATTTTACATAAATATTTGAGGATAATAGAAATGTATTTAAATTTAACATATTTATGAACACTGAGATTCAGAAACATGTAATGGTCGAAGTACTGCGTGAGTCAACATGAAATATATAATAATAAAAAAGGACTTTCTTATAATAACTAATGCACTAAGATAATACTATAATAAAAAATCATTATCAATGTTGATTTTAACATTATCTTCAAATCAAAGGCTTCAGAGAAAGTGAGATAGTTACCATTAAAGATTCTGTGCTCTCATTCCATCCTGGCCCTTCCTTTGTGGCCCTCACTGTGCTTGTAAAATACTCATTATTTGTTTTGTTCCTTATTTAATGCATGTTTCCCAATTAGATATTAAGCTGTTAAGTAAGCCATGTGGTGGCAGAACCTTGTCTATTTTACTTCTATATTCTCAGCACTTAACCCAATTCTTGGCACCTATCAGACACTAAATTCATATTCGTAAAGTGAATGGATAAACCATAGCAATGATTCTGTTTAATTAAATACAGGAGAATGGTTGGAAGCATAATTATTATGAATCATACAAAAATTTTACAAAAGGTAAGTATACTTTACTTCCAAAATTCAGAAATAAAATCTCTAAATTAAAGAAAAAAAAGAGAAATTGTCATTCTGAACAAAAATGAGATCCTTACATCTCTTTAGCAAGAAGTAACGGGATTCTTTGTGAGAAGCAACTATGTCCTTTTCATTATATACAAGAGGAAGAAAAACAGCTGCTGTTGAAACAGACCCAAGGAAGTCTGGGCCTTATAACAAATGTAGTGGTCACATTTAAGTTTGCTCTATGAGTTAAGTATGCCAGGCCAATAGAAGACATCAGAGGAACTTCAAAAGCCTGAATCACCTAAGCAGGCTGGCAAAGAATGCCATTTTTAATCACCTTAGGTCGATTTATGAGCCTGGAACTCTCTCAAACATCCAGCAACTCCCTGAGCTTAATTCAGGTACATATAGTTCCAAAGCTCATAAGATTTTAGCCTTGGTGTCAGAGGATCAGAACAGAAAATGAAAATACTGCCATATAAACAAAGCGTAGTGTTTCAGCCACACATCTCCCTTTTAAGAGAGTATATGGGGATGTAGAGAGGGAGCACAATTCTCAGATATATAGCCCACCTAGGTAAAGCACTTTCAAATGTACTTCATTTATTTATTTTAGGCCATTTTTGGCTCAAAATCATGCAAAATTACTGTCTCTAGTTTCATTCTGCTCTTTTGAAATAGTCCAGATTTTGTGCTAAGAGTTTAAAGCCACAGCAAAGAGTGAGGCCAAGAGGGAAAGCTTTTGAAGAGTTCCCACAGCTGTGAAAACACAGGCCTCAGGCTGTGTGTAGAGTTACTTCAAACAGCTGTTTCAGGTGACTAAACACCTTGAGTCTCATTCATCAAGTGTTGTTTATCCTGGCTGACACACCAGACTGGGAGAATTAACTCCGAGAAAAAAGATGTACTACATACCAAGTATGGGAAAGGAACCCAGCTCTTGACATGGGAAGCAAAGGAAAGTAATGATAATAATAATAATAGCCCGAGTCCGTTTAAAAGAAAGCAGAACAGAAATCATTTTATTTTATGTTAACGCTTCTTGTGATACCCTTTGCATCTTTTCCAATCATGGACCAAACCAAACGATACTGATGATTTGCCATGTTTTGATGCCACAAACAAAATCGAGACAGACGACTCCGACATTCAGAGAAGCACCTCGAATAAATGGTCACAAAACTTCTCATCAGTTACCAGTGAGAACAATACTGAAAAAGGAGGTATAAATAATGCATTTTCATTATTTGTAAAAAGGGGAAAAGGGCTTTCTTCTTGCCTAGAATCACTGCTTTATTGCCAGCATTGTCTCATCAAGGCTTGGCCATAGGGTTCATCACCCAGTATTAAAAACTTCTTTCATCTCATCTATTCAAAAAGGTGACATGATGATATATTTTAAACCTTGTAACTATTTGCATGGATCAAAAGAAGAATGAAATAAAATGACACGAGTCAGTGTCAGGCGAAGTGTTACTAGTTAAGTAAGCTTTAAATATTGAAAGCCAGTTTAAATATTTCCTTTTAATCTAGAAATATGTCACTTGGTAATTTTTTCTTTAAAACATCGGGGTGGTTACGAACAACATTTTCCATGGCTTCATTCAGCACTAAGCAGAAAATCCTACCCTACCCTCTCCTTTGTCATGAGTGACATTGTGGGCTGTCACTTCTACTGGGAATTAGTTTATCATTTCTATTATGGCAGGCTTAAAAAGTAAGACTTTCTATCAGCCCCCATTTGCTAGTTTATGAGTGATATTTTAATGCTGCCTCTATTTTTCTGGTCTTTTTTCCAGGCTAAAAATGGCTTTCATTTTTTTTTTTTTTTTTTAATCAATACGTTTCAAAGGCGTTCTCAAGCTCTACTGTGCATAGAAATGACTTGGGTATCTTGAGGAAATGCAGATTCCGATTTATTAGGTCTAGGCAGGGCCTGAGGTTCTGCATTTCTAACATGCTCTCGGAGGAATACTTATGTTAATGATCCAATAACCATACCTTGAATAGCAAGGCACTGAAGAAAGAAATGCTAGTCTTGAAAAGCAAACAGTTTTTTGTTTGTCTGTTTGTTGTTGTTGTTGTTTTACTTTAAGAGCTAAATGTTTCCTTTCCCATCCATGTAAGAATAGAGACAAACATGAAAATATTTGTTGTCCAATAATTAGGCAAAATAATGATGGAAAACAAGGTCATAGAGTCCGGATGTTCTATTTAAAGTATAGAACTAAAGACTAAACATGTATTTCTGTCCATCCAATGCCAAGTCATCCAAAAGAGGTCGGGGATGCTAATCCAAACAGAACACGCTTGTGAAAAATCGCTTTCCGTTTTCCAATAACATGGTCCATAATAATGACGGGTGAGGTGCTTTTCAGGGAAACACACCTGAGAGGGGAATGCTTGCCACATCTGGGCAATAACGCTGGTGTTAAGTGGAAGGAAACATAATTTTCATTAGCAAAGAAATAAAAGATGCCAGCAAACAAACCACAAAGTCCCGAACTAGGGAGGCAAAAGAAAATAAGCAAAGTATAAAGAAGGAAAATTTATTGAAAACTATTACTCTACAAAAAGCACCTTATGACACAGCCATTGCATCCATTTATCCATTTATAGGTGAGGACAGTGAGTCCCCATGGGATTAGTTGCCTCATTGATGTGAAGGCAGGTAATACCTGCAGGAGATTCTTTTTTTTTTTTTTTTTTTTAAAGATTTTATTTATTTATTTGAGAGAGAGAGAGAACACATGAGAGGGGATAGGGTCAGAGGACGAAGCAGACTCCCTGCCGAGCAGGGAGCCCGATGCGGGACTCGATCCAGGGACTCCAGGATCATGACCTGAGCCGAAGGCAGTCGCTTAACCAACTGAGCCACCCAGGCGCCCACCTGCAGGAGATTCTAACCCAATTCCTTCTGGCTTGAAAGTTGCTCTGTCTACCATAATTCTCTCAAAAATAGGACAGATTAAAGAAAAAATGATGTAGGAGTTACAGAAGCAGCTGATACCAACAGTGCTTTGAGAAAAACTGAGACCTCAAGCCACATAAGAGTTTTGAGCAGTGTTATAGAAAGTCCACCTGAGAAGGGTGGTAGGAAAGACAGGTGACCATGGAGTAAGTGATGAGTAGTAGGAAATGGGCGTGGAATAGTAAATGTTCTGCAAAATGGATAACACACACTGGCTACTGAGAGTTAATTATAGGAGGTTTACTGCTAGCTTTTCAGATCTGGGCCATTAGGTACGTTCTCATTTAATCTCAGCTGCTTTATATAAAATATCAGACCAGTCCATTCAAATTATTGAGTAATTACTATCTACCAGTTACTGTATCAGGGACTGAGTTAATGAAAATTTTTTTTTGGTTCATCAAAATATATTTGTGGGAGAAAACAGTTAGCAAAGAGAATCTTGGTGAGATTAAAATAGCTTCACAATGAATGCTTAACAATAAAGTAATTAAATCGTTCTCTCAGATCAGTTTACGGATGAAGGGTGTTTCTGGATCACAAAAATATCAATATTTCTCGTGCCCCAGACTTATGAGACAAAGACATAAGTTTTGTGTACAATACAGAAATATGATTTGGAGAATTAAATTGTAAAACGAAAGCAACATAAATTCAAGAACAACCAAGAGACATGAAATTTGTCTCCAGGGACAAATCTCTCTGCCTAGTTAAAGATATGAGTAAGGCAATGAGGACTACAATAACCAGAGTTAATCAGTTCTGATGACTCCACCACGTACAGGTGAGTTAATCAGATAGGATGACTCCAGCATAAAGAGGTAGGGTAGGGTATGATACCAAAACTAAAGAGATAAACTACTTCTTATTATGGCACTTTAGGAAATATCCCATATATTTTTGTTCCTTTTGCCAGATGGCAGGAAAAGAAAATAAAAGCCTGAATTTTACCTTATCTAATTTATTTCTCTAAGGTGTTCACAAAAAATGAGAATGTTTCTACAAAAATGAGATGTTTTAGAAGTAAAACAGAAAGCTGGAGAAGGAGGGCATTTGCAAACATTCTCCTAGGGTAGAATCCCTAAGGGTCAGGCAGTGCTCAGCTATCACCCACATTATTGTGCTCTTGTTTCAGCTCAACAAAGGGTTTTCTTTCTGCTCTCCTAACCTCTATGTGTGTCAGGAGGCACATTCTCAGCCTTATATTCTCCTCCTCTGCTATTTAAATTCTTACCAAAAGTTAATTTGCTTTGAGAACTAATACTCCACAAGAGAGTTTGTCTTGTAAGGAACTATTACAATCACCTGCCACTGGAATTTTCAGGAATTAGAGAATAAATAAAACTTAGGGATGAATATTTGTGGGGGCAAGGAGGGGTTATTTCCATGATTCTTCCATCTGAAAAATGATTGACTTACACTTTTGGAAAAGTTGGATGCCAATTTATATGCAAACTTTTACATACTATATGGTATTTCTTTCTTTCCCTTTCTATTTTTCCCCTCTGCCATGTACCTAAAAATACCCCCTCAGAGTACCACTGAGTAAACCCTCTAAGACTGCTGTGTGTATCCCGTAGTCACTGACTTGCAAGCAGATTGGCAGCCGGTAGCTTACATGTGCTTCTGATTATGTTAATGAATTAGAGGTCAGGCCCTTTGACTCTTCAGTTAAAGCAATCTGAATCCAGTTAAAGGTAAAATTAAACTAGAAAGAGTTTTGGTTACCTCATAATCTCACCAAAAATAGCTCGTTTAAGATATAGTGAAATCTGGCATAAATGAGAGTCTCTTCTTTGATCTATGTACAACAAAGCTAGAAAACATAATTTCCTCAACTCTAAGAATGATAATAAAATATATATTTTACTCACAATGCAATTACTCACATTTTCCACCTAATGCATGGTGGGAAATTCCATTCAAATGCAATTACTCACATTTTCCACCTCATGCATGGTGGGAAATTCCATTCACAACTTCACAAGGTGAAAATGGTCAAATATGGACAAACTTGGCTCTAAATTTCAGTCTGCTCCCCTTGAGAGCTCAGAAAGACAGCTGCCTAGTATTCTAGCCACCTTCTGTTAACTCATTACCGTGAAGTGTGGGGCAGAGTAATATTCCATAGAATGGGTTTCCAGGATGAGCAGGATCTACTCACACATCAAGTGATCAACACTTTGGGGCTACTGGTGGTTCCCAGACTCAATGGAAATACTTCCTATGTCAATAGCTTTGAGTGAACATAACTGAAAAAAAGAAAAAGAAAAGCTTTAAGTAGTTGTTGATATATGCATTGGTCCCTCTCACATTTTTTAAGGGCAAACCTCCTTGTCCAAATCCATGAGATAAGGGAAGAGAAGAGAATGATGAACACCTTAATTTAGGTCATGGGCGTTCAGATTAAAGCAGATGGCAAAGCCAAGTGCCTTAATAAAATCAGTTCAGGACAGGTTTCTCTCATAGGAACATAAATAACAAGGTGTAGTATCAAAATAGAGAACCATATCCAGCATAGTGTTTTCTTTTGAAGATCAGGCTATCTTTTTTTTTTTTTTTTTTTTTTTTAAAGATTTATTTATTTATTTATTTGAGAGAGAATGAGAGACAGAGAGCATGAGAGGGAGGAGGGTCAGAAGGAGAAGCAGACTCCCTGCTGAGCAGGGAGCCCGATGTGGGACTCGATCCAGGGACTCCAGGATCATGACCTGAGCCGAAGGCAGTCGCTTAACCAACTGAGCCACCCAGGCGCCCAAGATCAGGCTATCTTTAAAAAGATAAAGGCAGATCACTTTTTCTAGTCACGGAGACTTTGAAATATTGTACAACAAATTATTATTAAAGTGGATTTCTGGTGTAGTTATATTAGCCAAGATTTAGTAAGCACAGCAGTGACTGAAGCACTTCATATGTTTGAAATATTTAAGGCCCACTCGAGAGGCGGCCATTGTTGTTATTATCCCCATTTCACAGATGATAAAGCTCAAACAGAGATTGCCCCAGAGCATCTAACTAACTGGTAGGAGGGCCAGGGTTTAAACCAAGGCTAACCCCAGAGTCAACATTCTTAACCATTGACCACACTCTGCTTTCTGAACATAACATCCTAAATAATTTCTTTACAATTTTTGTTTTTATAGTACTACTAAAGGAAAGGAGGGTGAGGTCTTGAAATTGGGTGGTGGTCTTGTCCTCATATCATTCAATTTTGCCAGAATATAGTTCTCAAACAATGTGCAGGTCACCAAGAGTAGCCACAGAAGACTCCATTGGAGCAGAGGGCTTCCTAAGACTGGGGAACAAGAACAGTTTTGGAAATGTGACTAGCTAAGCACTTCTCAAATTACATTTTGCCATCAGAAGCTTCTTGAAACTGTTTGTGGTATCTTTAGCCTGTGTCAGCTTAGCTAGAACTACATTTCCCAGAATTCCTTTTCCCATAGGTTCCTGGGTCAGAGTGGGCCACCAGAGAAATTTGTGTGAGATTTGCAAGGCAGTAGTGAAGAAGCAGACACTATTATGGTCTAAGTCACCCGAGTGGGTCTTGTTGTCACTCACTTACTTATGTAATTGCTGATATTCTCATTCATCTTGGGGGTGTAATCAGACCTAAAGGACGTCTTCCTTCAACTACACAGAGCCCTGAGCTCTGCACATGTGCACAAGGGGTGCCACATTTCCCTGCAAATCACCTGCATTATTGATGCTGGAGGCAGTGAGGGACAGGAGTGGTTCCAGTTTGCCCTCACAGGCTCCTGTCGTTCTTTGGTCTCCACTCCTTTATATCTATCTGCCCTTCCCAGCTGAAGTCCTTGATGACATTAGGCTTATCACCAGATGCAGGTATGGCAGGCTTATATAGATTTGCTCAACGAGAATTGTGTAATCATTTTACTAATTCTTTATTCTGTATCTGCTCTTCTGATTGAACCCTGACCAGCAAACCATTTATACCTTGTGGATTTGAGGCTACAGATGCTATCAGTGATAGCCTATCATGGCAGAAAAGGCAAAGGTGAGAAAATGTATTACTTCCTTAAAATTGGAGTGGGGAGGAGGGAGAGTGCAACCAAAGCAAAGGGCATGCAATATATGAGCAATTAAATAAAATATATTATTTGGCATTTATAAAGTGGGTTTTACTTCCCCGACACTATCCCTAATCCACATGTTACATGGTTTAAGAATGCCATAGTTTTGTTATAGAAACATGGAATTCCTGAGGTGGAAATCGTCTTGCTCATAGAAAAGTAAAGGTAACTATAAGTACCATTTCTTCAGTGATTTGAACTTGGCTGGCACACCAGCCTTCGTGTGGGTATACCTACATATTGAATAATAGCAGCAAGACATTGAATTTGATGCCATAAAGCTAGCTAAATTCCAGCTGCAGGGACCCTCAGGAAAAATTAAATCTTATCTAAAACCACCTACCCACAAGGAATGAACAGAGTCTGTCTAAGGCAACTGTGTCCATCCTAGCTGCCAGAATCAAACTATATGTGATGACTAACTAGTTGTGAAGAAAAAAAAAAACAAACAAAAACAAAACAAAAAAACTTCAGACAGTTAAGAAACTTAATGTATTAAGCACTTTCAACTCTGAAAGGAAATGCACAGCAAATTTCAGTATACCTAGGTTCACCATATCGTCTGATTTCCCCTGGACACTCTGGTCTATGTTTGCTTTACCAGAGTAAACATTCAGAAACCCGTCTTTCATTCTCAAATATGTCCCACTTTTGCAAAATTATCTTTTACCCTAGTAATAAGCCAATCACATGAAATCAAAGATCAGGTGAAATTAAAAAAAAAAAAAAAACCAGCTAATTTTTACCAAATACTAGTATATGCTAGGCATTGTCCTATGAGATTTAATGTATCACTTTATTTACTCCTAGCAAACAGCCTCCCATCATAAGGAAATTATCACTAGCATCCTCTTTGATAAGGAACCTGAGGAGCCACATGGGAATTAGCAACTTGCCAAAGTCCACCAGGTTGTAAGTGACAGAGCAGAGCATCTGAAAAGCAGAGGTCTTAATGGCCATGACAATTTATTTATTTATTTATTTATTTATTTATTTATTTATTTTTGAAAATACCCAGCATGCATGTTTAATCTCAGTACAATGGTTTCAAGACCAAGTATACATGTTACAAGCATCAAGGCTAGATTACAAATTATCATAGTCGTCATCGTCATCATCATCGTCATCATCATCATCATCTTCTCATTTTCCTTTCAATGCATTTGATGATTCATTGGCAGTATTTTGTGACGACACCATGTTAGTGGTAATAAGAATGTTTTTAGACCCAATTAATGATGGATTAATCAGAACATTCTGAACTGCGGATGTTGCAGGAATTGATGCTTTTACAGTTGGGGACTGTGAAGTGGGCATCTGTACTGTAAACCTTTGCCCTGTGAGGGACATTGGAGTCCCTACTTTAGTTGACACAGACATGGTTTGTGGGGTTGGTGTGCCAAGTGTGGGAGTACTTGGTCTGCTAGTAACTGAACCAACACTTAACCGTGGAACTGTTATTCTTCCCGCAGAAGTAGATGCCTTTTTTTGTAAAGACTTAAGTCTATAGTTTGGATCAGTCAGGCAGTATCTACCAGGTGGCAACCTGGGGCCTGAATATGGCTTGATTAATGGCAAAGGAGTTTGATTTCTTTGCCTTGCAATATCTAATAAAAAATCTCTTGGGGGAGGAGAGGTAAAAGACTGATCAGCATGACACTGGATGGCCAATCGCACATCATCTGCATCACCAATGGCTTTCTTAGCATGGCTTGAATAAATTTTTGCATCATCTAGAATTGTGGTCACATATCGGAAGGCAAACTCCAACATCTGATTTATAACTCTTGGCTCATATTCTGTAATCCCCATATCCTTCAGGATTTGTGCCATCATCTGTGCATCTTTTGGCATGCTCTTGGGAGAAGCCATCTTGCCAGACTCCATGATATCTGTTGATCAGACTTCTCGAGCTAAATCACCCACATTAATGTATTTCAGTCCTGATCTTGATGCAAGTTCTCTGCCTAGCGTGGTTTTTCCAACCCCTGGTGTACCGGTGAGCAGGATGTTCGGAAGCAACATGGTCCTCACCCGCGCTGGCTCCGGGCGTCTGGCCATGACAATTTATAACAAGAATCTAAGGACAGTGGATCAAGACCACCACCCCCGCCACTTGCAAAGAGAGAATCATCTCATCTCTGCCCCTCCAAAGTGCTTCAATTTCCCCACATATTAACTAGCATTCTACACCAAAACATGTGATAGTTATGTCAGCTTAGCCAGGCTATGGTGCCCAGTTATTGGATCAAACACTACTTTACATGTTGCTGGGAAGGTATTTTGTAGATGTGATTAACATTTATGATCAATTGACTTTAAGTGAATGAAATTACCCTCCATAATGTGGATGAGTCTTTTTATTTTTTTCCCAAAGATTTTATTTATCTATTTGAGAGAGAGAAAGTGAGATAAAGAGAACATGAGCAGGGGAGAGGTGTGGGGAGGGGAGGGAGAAGCAGACTCCACACTGAGCAGGGAGCCTGATGCCAGACTCCACCCCAGGACCCTGGGATCATGACCTGAGCTGAAGGCAGATGTTTAATGGACTGAGCCACCCAGGTGCCCCAATGTGTGGTGAGTCTTATCCAATCAGTTGAAGGCCTTAAGAGCAAAACCGAGATTTCTCAGATAAGAAAGAATTCTGCCTCAGGACAGTACCATAGACACCCTGCCTAGGTTTCCAATTTGCTAGCCTACCCTGTGGATTTGGTGCTCAAGACCGTGTCTTGACCTCTTTCCTGAGTCTCTTTGCAGCGAGTCTGCATTTAAACTGGCCAGCTCCCACAATTATTAAGCCAATTTCTTAAACTAAATCTCCCTCTCTTAATCTTATATAGAGAGAATATATACTATGTTTTTTCCCCACTTGAAAACTGAGACATTAGTTGTTACAATGTTACACAGCTACATGGTAGGGGAAATGAAATGTTAATTCAAACCTATCTGACCTCAGAGACTTGGTGCTTAGTCACTAAACTATATTGCAACTCAGAGCACCAAAGCCCAAAAGTCAACAAAGTAGGGTAAGAAAAGTCAAGGACTTGATGTCAAGACTCTTAAACTTCAATCAAGTTTTAAAAGCTACCAACCAAATGCCCTTGAGCAGCTCACTTCCCTCTTTTAGTTCCAGATTCTCTATCTATAGAGAAAAGAGCTGTCAATAATCTTGATATAAAGATAAAAATATGTCAACATATGAAAATTAAAGCATCACTTTTATTTTGTTATTTTCCAGATTAGAAGTCATATGCTGGGCTCTTTCTTCCACTGACTACAAAATGTCCTGGGATGTTGAACATTAAAATAACTCTTGTATCAGAAGAACTTAGTTATGGTACCCAGTGTCAACACAACCCTTTTTTAGTTATCGATATTAAGACAGGGAACGCTGGAACATTTTATCAGCATAGCAGCTTTGGGATAGCACCAATGTTTTCCTTAATCCTTCAGATTAAATTTTTGTGTGTGCTTGTGCATGCCCATTTAACATGTTAAAAATTGAGGATCTAAAAAGTTATGGGAAAAAAAAAAGTAAGGAAAGCAAGAACAGGACCAAATGGGTAAAACAAATAAACTGCAAAAAAACCACCGAAACAAAGAAAAAAAAAATCTTCAAAAAGCAATAAATACTATAGAACAGATCAAATGTTAGTGTTTAGTAAAGCAACGAGCCAGTTAAAAACCAAAATCATACTATGTCAAACACTGTGATAAAGCTGAGAAATGAGGAATCTTACCAAATTAGGGAACACCAGTCTCCTTATAGGGAAAATTTACCAAGTATCATTTCAAAAAAGTCCTTCACAACGTAGTAACTGACTGTTCAGAGTATTTTGAGTACATGTGAAAATATGTGTTCATGCACGGCGTTTCCATTATTCTTAAAGATGCAATATAGCTTCTTTACCTAAATAGCTCTGCTTTTCTTTCTTTCTTTAATTGATCAGTAGTACTGCCTTAAGGTGTATTTATACTCAGCAGAAGGAAAGGTAAGAATCCAGAAGCAAGAATGAGGAGAGAAGAAATGAACAACAACAACAACAACAGATATATATATATATATATATATATATATATATATATATATATATATATCTCAAAGGAAAACACAGGGGAAGCCAAAACAAAGAAACAGAGAAGGCAATTTATTTTAGCAATATGGTGAACTGTGGGGGAAAAAAAAACACTCAAATATGGCAACTTGCAGGGACAGAGCCAAGTGAGCTTACTGAGTCACTTTGTGTGAAAGTCAAATCATGACTTTAATAAATTTAAAGCACTGAAGTCCATTTGGCATATCAACTGTGTATGGCAAATGAAATTGTCTGTTTTGCTTCCATAGGGTCAAGATACTTGGGGGAGAAGATTAGGTAAATTGCCCCAAACACCAAGGGGGTTGTTAATTTTTTTATTGGTACATTGAGCTAATGCAGTTAACCATACAGATTCAGACTATAGACTCCTATGCACCCTCATATCATTGACGTTAAGAGGGAAAGGGTACGTAAAAGAGATAGATGGGAGTTGGGCTGGGAAAGAAAACTCAGCTTTGTGTCTTTGTTCTCAGGACAGGATAGAATGATATACTAACTAGTTTCCTCAGCTCATTCTGTAGTAATGTTTTTCAGACCTTAGCTCTTTCCTCCCTTCCCTACTACAAAGAGAGCATATGGCGCCACAGCCTTGCACAAAGAAAAGAAAACATGGTAGTAAATTATCTTAAATACACCTGAACTTATGATAGCCAGAGTCAAGCTTTGCCGAGATTTTCTTTTTCACATAATTCTAGATTTATTTTTGCCATTTAGAAGTTTATTTTGGCTGGAGTTGAAATTTAATTTGTTCTTCAAAGAAACATAACAATGGAAATACAAAGAGGAAGCTTTTGTTCACTCCCTGGGAGTTCTGAAAAGTAATAATTATAAAATGATAAGATTCTAAATGAAAATGTCACTTTGAAAGGTTGAGGTTGACAGCAGCACAGACCTATGTGAAGTGAAAAAAGTCACATTATATTCATGAACATAAATGTAACCAGATGATGTAATTTTACATCTTTTGATGATTTATTATATAAATGTTTCATAAGTTTGAAAAAATAAAATCCTTTCTAAAAATAAGTGTTCATTAGAAGTCTTAGAAAATAATACTTCTTTTGAAGAACAGTACTTACAAGATAGTATTCTTACTATTAAGAGACTTAATAGTAGATTGATAAAATGGTATCAACTAAGACAATTGATACACACACACAAACATTGAGTCAGAGAACAACACATTAATTACTTCAGAATTTTCGTTTATTTCCAGTCATGTCATTTGACCTGTGCTGCACAAGTTGCTCTGATCTCAGCCACTACACTGTGATTCCGTGTGTCCCTTAACTATATACACACAAACACACGCACACACACCACCCATGCCACACAAACATGTACAACCGCCACTATATTAAAAAAATGTTAGTATTTGAATAAATCAAAATTTTTTAAATAATTATACAGGCTGATTAGAGATAAGGAGCCGGCTTTTACCAAACAATATGGCCAGCAAGTCTTTTCTTGCTAGGAGTTTCTATGATGCTTTCTGTGTGGTGAAGTTAAGCTGGGTTGAGGAGAATGACTAACTTGCACAGACATTTTTCAGCTTTACCTTTCTAGATTCCTAATTTTTATTTTATTTTATTAAAGATTTATTTATTTGGGGTGCCTGGGTGACTCAGTCAGTTAAGCATCTGCCTTCGGCTCAGGTCGTGATCCAGGGGTCCTGGGATCGAGCCTGCATAGGGCTCCCTGCTTAGCGGAGAATCTGTTTCTCCCTCTCCCTCTGCCCATGCTTGTTCTCTCTCTCTCTCTCTCTGTCTCATGCGCTCTCTCTCCAGTAAATAAATAAAATCTCAAAAGATGTATTTATGTATTTGAGAGAGAGAGGGAGAGTGTGAGCAGGGGATGCAGCAGAGGGAGAGAATCTCAAGCAGACTCCCCGCTGAGTGCAGAGCCCAACGAGGGGCTCAATCTCACCTCCCTGAGATCATGACCTGAGCCAAAATCAATAGGCTTAACCAACTGAGCCACTCAAGCACCCCTACCTTTCCAGATTTCTAAAACATGTGTCTCTTGAGTCCTGTATGTATGAAAAATAAATGGCTCATTCATCTACACAAGAATGCACATGTGTGATGTATGCACACACATACACCCAAATGTTTATGTCTTAGAAATAAAATGTGTCATCTGTCTGCATGTATGAACCTTAACCACACTCCACTGAAGGAGCTCTGTAAATTTCAGAGTGCCAATTTGGTGTGCAAGCAGCAGGAGGGCTGGTTCCCTAATACTGTCACTGTCTTTAAAGTTGTCATTTAACATCTCCCCTTTATATCACTGACATAGGGATGTTTATTCCAGTCTGATTAACTTATAGATTTTCTTATGCTACAGAGAGACTCATGTTCCTTTAAAACCCTGTGGTTTCTCTCATCTGTATATGTAGCCTTTGATAAAGTAAGACAAATACATATGTCAAACTCCTCTAATTTGGGGCCCTCGGCATTAGTTGGTTACCCTCTGTGATGACAATTCTACTCAACATGTATTGCAGTTAGCTATAGGGTATGAGAAGCTTTAAGAGGAAATGTGGGTGTTGTGAGGGCAAACTTCGTCATGCTCCTCAAAAGAAAAGACCAGGTTACATTGTATGAAAAACGTGCTCTTCTATAGTTGCACAGACTTCCCTGAAACTTAGGGAGCTAAACCGGAGGAGTTTGCATTTTCAGTGATGCCTGCAGGAATTACATGCCATTATTTTAAGAAGGAGTTTCATTTTCTAATTTAACCTTGTAGGCAATTAACTGAATTTTTCATGTTATATGATTTGAAAATGTAAACAAATACCTATGATCATATGTAGAATCCAGTAAGGGTAGAGGACTACAGGTGGAAAGAACAATTTTTATTAAATATTTACACTATATGATTTTAACATTGACCTTAGTTTTGTCCCCAAATCAATTGTTCAGATCTGTTTTTATGTCAACTTACAAAACAATCAATATCCATAACAAAGCCTGTTAAATTTTAGTTAATATTCTTTCTTGGGATGTAATTATTTCCTTCATATAGACTTTTTTTGAGCTAATTTTGTTTGTTTACTTTTTAAATTTTTTTAAAGATTTTATTTACTTATCAGATTGAGAGAGAGATAGCGAGAGTGAACACAAGCCATGGGGAGAGGGAGAAGCAGGCTCCCCCCCACTGATCAGGGAGCCGGACATGGGGCTCAATCCCACGTCGCTGGGATCATGACCTTGAAGGCAGATGCTTAACCTACTGAGCCACCCAGGTGCCCTAAGCTAATTTTGTTTAGATTGTATTAAATCTACTTTATTCTGTAGAAATAGGAGAGTGCTTTTTCTTTTTGATAGTTTAGCATCTTCGATATTTAGAACTGAAAGAGGCCTCAGTGGTCACCTCACAGTACTGCCTCTTTTCATCGAGGGAAAAGCTGATGACAGGAAATTTGAAGTGATTTCTTTATCCTTAGAGCTAATGAATGGCAAGACCCAGCCTAGAGCCTCAGTTTCTGTTTCCCCAATTCAAAAGCTCTTCACCTTACTCCACACTTCCTGAGTTCGTTATCTTATTCCTGCACTTAGTAGAAATTAGAAAACTTTCAGAATGTGAAGAAGTCGTAGCTCAGTGAATTGTTTAAAAAAAAAAAAATCTGGTTTCCAGTCATCTCTCTGTGCATGCTGATTATCTGACACTGCACTAACTTATTTATCTCTCTAATTCATTTTTTTTTTTTCATCTCTAGAATGATTGGAGTAAGGCTTTTACCTCAGTGCCTGGCAAATGGCAAGTGCTTAATAAATGTAAGCCCTTGGTATAGCCGAGGTGTTGGAAAACTTTTTCTGTAAAAGGCAAGACTGTAGGTAGTTTAGACTTTCCAAGCCATTGACAAGCAGCCACAGACGATGAGCAAATGAAGGGGCTATGTTTCAATAAAACCTGATTTACAAAAATAATCAGTGGGGTAAATTTTATCCGTGGACAATAGTTTGTCAATTTGTAATGCAGTCCATAACTAGCAAATCAGTCTTGCTAGAATTAACCAAGTGGTAAAATGGTAAATACTATACAATTCTTTCGTTTTTTTCTGCAGAAACCCATATGGAAAAAATGGATACCTTGACAGTATACATACAAAAGGCTAATGTCAGTCATGTCATTACTTCTCAAGGATGTATTCAACTGTGTTTTATGGTTGCCTATTTAACCTGTCAAGACAAATAAACAAGGAACAGAAGATCAAAAAAATTAAAAAATACAGATGCAAACATGGACTTCACTTAAAATTCTATGCATATCAGCTTTCTGATTTTGTGATTTAATTGCTACAGTGGTCAGACCAGGTCATGAACACGGCGTCTTCACAGGACAATCTGATAAAATGTACTGAAAGAAAGAATGAGGATAAAAGGGTAAGTGGCAACCTAAACTAGAAAGCGATAATCCACATTTTTACAAAGTCTGAAATGAACAAAGTTACTCATAGAGTTAGCATAGATCGATGTAATAATTGACACATGTTCTGACAACTGGGTTATTTTGTCTCTGTTTCTGTTGACAGAAGTGTGGTTCAAATGAGTGATCCTCTAGTGTATGTCATGGTATGAAAGAGAGCTAAAATGAAGGAGGGTCAAAAATTCCACCTTGCAACTCTAGCCACATGTAATAATCAACACTTCCACCTTTCTAACAAATCATCACATGGATAAAGTATGTAAAGAAATCAAAGGAAAATTTACTAAACTGTCCAGCATCCATCCATCTTTCTTTGGGTAAAAGACAACACTAAATATCCTTTGGGAAGGCACCCCTTGCTTATTCTTACTACTATGGTATGGATAGAGTTAGCATATACCCTGATTGGCTTAAGCCGATCACTGAGGAGCATTCCCCACCCACAGACATTGGTTCAAAGATGTGTAGGTTCCATGCCAGTGGGAACAAGACAGTGGGGAGTTTTCTGAAATGCCTGGGAGGGAAGCAGGTGTCTTTCTTCCTGAAAGAATATAGAGGATGGAATTGCTGCCATCCCTCATCTCCCTTCCACATAATGTGGGAATGATGAGGGCAGTAGTTGGACCCTGTATCCAGGCAGTGGGGTATGCATTGTATGTAGAGACTTAAAATTAATTCTAAAACCTACTAAAAGAGTGTTTCTTATTATCACAGTTTGCCAGCAATTCTGGACAATGGCAAAGATAGAATAATTTTCCCACGGAGGGTAGACAGCTCCTCTTGTGCCCCCATCCTCCACCCCACCTTCTTGGTACCCACTGCTTCTTCCATACAGAGACTGAGACTTCCAGACAAAGGCCAAGAATAAAAGTACTCTAGCCTTAATATCATGCAGCTCTGATTCTGGCCATGCCAAAAATCAGCCTTGCCTCTGGATGTTCTGTTGCATGAAAACCAAAATTTCCTTTCCGCTTAAGCCAGTTTGGGTCCATTTTTCAAACACATGAATCCAAAGGTTATTTTTTTGTTTGTTTCCTATTTTAAATTAAAACTCTTGGTATCAAATTTATTGATATACGATTTAATGATTGTTAACCACTCATAACCTCATTTTACAATGTTTATATATATAGCGGTTACTAGAAAACTGGCATTTCAGGTATAGAACACATGATTATGCCTTTTATTAGAAATATCTTGTAGCTATTGCCTGGAACATTGTTCTTATATATTAAAGTTCCTTTAATCTTAAGAACGTACATAAACAGTTATTTTTAATCCATTTCATCTCATTGGACAGCAAACTGTTCCAAAACAAACATTGACACACACATTCAACTAATAATAACACACACACATATATACATATGTACACATACACACAGAGGGTCTGACTTTTGATCAGAGTCTATAAACTTTCTAAGACCACTATAAAGTTTCCTCTAGGCTAGACATCATTAAGAATATCCTTCAAATGAAATTATGCTATGTTCTTGTTTTGTCTAGGCATCAAAAACAGAAGTGTGTTCCATTTTGATTTTTAGCTTTAAGGTTTTTTTTGATATTATTGGGAAAAAATCCGGTAATAATTCTCTGCAACCTCTAAAGCATGCTCTTAGTGACCTACCCAGAGTAGTGAGAGATGGTCTGTGATAGCATCAGTCATCTGATTGTTATCTTCATCTTGAGGAAACTTGGTTTTAAGTTTCCCTTTAAATACTGGCTGATGCATGACTATCAGCCTATGCCCTTTGCCCAATATTTGACTAGCTCCAAAATATATGTATCAGCAATTAATAACCCTCTCAAAGTGCTATGAAATTAGCTTTCTGATTTTGTGATTTAATTGCTACAGTGGTCAGACCAGGTCATGAACACTGACTGCATCTTCACAGGACAATCTGATAAAATGTACTGAAAGAAAGAATGAGGATAAAAGGGTAAGCGGCAACCTAAACTAGAAAGCGATAATCCACATTTTTACAAAGTCTGAAATGAACAAAGTAATTTATCATATATCCTAATATTTCTACTATTAATTAGTAGTATTGAGATTGTACAACAAAGATTGTACCAAAACTGTATTTTTATTCAAAATTATAATAGCAATGCTTCTATGATGCTCCCTATGTGTCAAGAGCTATTCTAAGCATTCATATATATTAACTAAATAACTAACTGAAAGGGAAATACCATTATTATCATTGTTGCCTTTAAAAAGATAAGAAAACAGGCAGAAAGAGTTCAAATAATCTGTACATGGTCCAGAGCTAGTAAGTGGCAGACTTAGCATTTGAACTAGGGCAATCTGGCTTAGAAACTCATGTACGTAAAAATCATTCTGTTGTCTCTCAGTAAATACTTAAGGATTATACAGCTGCACTGAAGTGGAGTCTATTTGGGTTCTTGTTCTAGGTAAGGTGCTGTGGATACCCTGAATGTGACATAGACAAACTATAAAATCTGCACAGAATGTATGGAACCGCTATGGGTAATTCTACAAAGTAAAGAGTACTGGGAAGATTAGGGGGGAAATTGAAATATCAAAGAACTAACAGTGAATTTACCATTTCATTTTTTTTCCTCTGGTATCCTCCAACCTGATCTTAATGCAGTCAAAGCCAGAAGTGAGCACTAGGCTGTAGACAGGGAGAAGCTCTAGGAGAAGGCTTCTGGTTCTGGTTTGAAAAGCAGGAAAGGGGATGCCTAACACGCAGAAGAGTGTGGATATCCCTCAGCTTTCTTTTGTCTTTTCTTTCTTCCATTAAAAAAAAAAAAAAAAAAAATCATTCTATTGTGTACCAGCCCAAATCAATCCAATCATGACAATGGCAGTGAGGGAGGCCCAGTGGGGCCACAACTCAGAAGAAGGGGAATCTTCTTCTCTGATTAAGGGAGCTGTGATCCCAAGGAGGTAGCACACCTCTGACGTGTTTTTTTTGTTTTTTGTTTTTTTTCTTTCTCTCTGTCTCTCCTCTTGCCTCTTGGACCCAGATGTGGGTACAGCCCTGAATGGGCACAGTAGAACAGAGCTATCAAATCCCCAGATTACTGGTCAGAGGATCAAACAGGGGACCCTAGACACCTAGAGAGTATTGAGGAGATCACGATGAGGGAGGAGCTCAGAAAAGGAATACTGTAAAATTCTTTATAAACCCTTGGGCTCACCTCCAAGCTGAACACAAGTGAATCTAATTCTAATCAGCATAAAAAAATACGTGAGAAGTCAATTGACAGACCAGAGCTGGGCCCAGACTGCCCAATGAGTGGCAGACACTTGAGACAACTCCAAACAGAATTTGAAAAGATTTGAAAACTATACTGAAATTGGAACCACTGCCTATAGAAGACAGTATGGAACTTATAGCCTTAAACTAACCATATCAACTTCTTTAAAGAAAAAAAAAAAATTAGTATTTGCCACAGGATTTAAACAAGCTTCAGTGACTTGTAACAATATTTGAAAGATCCAAGTATAATTCCAAATCAGTTGGCATGCGGAGAACCAGGACAATCCCCACTCATACGGGAAAAAATTAACAGATACCAATGGTAAAATGAAACAAATTTTGGAATTAAGCTACAAAAGTTTTAAAAGGGCTATTATAAAAGTACTCCAACAAACTCCAATTGCAAATATCTTAAAATCAATGGGAAAATAGAAAACCTCAGAAATAAATAAATAAATAAATAAGATATATGAATATCTGAATGAATTAGAGATGACCCAGTGGACATGATGATGGATCAGTAGAAATTACCTAGTATGAACAAATGAAAAAAAAAAAAATCATGGAAAAAATTGAACAATTCCTGAAAGATCTGATATTCATGTCATCAGAATCCCAGAAAAGAGGGAAAAAAAAAAAAAAAAAAGAATGTGATGCTAACAAATCATTTAAAGAAATAATCGTTAACTATTCCAAAGTTTGGCGCAAGATTTAAAGCTACAGATAGCAGAAGCTAATGAAAGCCTAAACAGGACAAAGACAAAAAGATATATTCCCAGAAACATAATAAAACTGTTAAAACTGAAGACAAACAAAAAATATTGACAGTAATCAGAGAAAAATGACATTATCCATAAGGGGAACAACAATACACATAATTATGGGTTTCTCATTAGAAATCAAGAGGGTCGGGGCACCTGGGTGGTTCAGTGGAGTAAGCGTCTGCCTTCAGCTGAGGTTATGATCCCAGGGTCCTGGGATCCAGCCCTGCATTAGGCTCTCTGCTCCCTGGGGAGCTTGCTCCTCCCTCTCCCTCTGCCCCTGCTTGTGCTCTCTCTCTATCTCATTCTGTCAAATAAATAAATAAAATCTTAAAAAAAAAAAAAAAAGAAATCAAGAGGGCCAGAAAGAAGTGAAACAATATTTTTAAAGTGCTAAAAACAAAACCGAACTGTCAACTGAGAATTCTATAGCCAGCAAAAATATTATTCATGAAGGAAGATAAAATAAAACCATTCTCAGATAAAGGAAGCTAAGCCTGCTCTTAAAGTATTGGTAAAGAAACATCTTTATACAGAAGGAAAATGGTAACAGAAGAATGTCTGGAACATCAAGTAGAAAACAAGTCTCACAAATAGTAAGATTCCAGATAATATAATATATTGTTTTTCTCTTAAATTTTTAATAAGACATTTGACCATTGATAGTGTGTGTGTGTGTGTGTGTGTGTGTGTGTGTAATTATAACATGAAGGGACAGGGAAAAAGACATCTATATATTGTGATAAGTTTTCTATATTCAATTTGAGGTGAGTGTAGAACTCAACACTTACCCACATAGATGCAAATATACAAAGAAACTTAGTAAAAAAAAAAAAAAGAAGATAAATTGCAATCCTATATAATGTTCAAATAACATGTAAAAACACAAGAAATGGGGAGGGCGCCTGGGTGGCTCAGTTGGTTAAGCAACTGCCTTCGGCTCGGGTCATGATCCTGGAGTCCCGGGATCGAGTCCCACATCGGGCTCCCTGCTCGGCAGGGAGTCTGCTTCTCCCTCTGACCCTCCTCCCTCTCATGCTCTCTGTCTCTCATTCTCTCTCTCTCTCAAATAAATAAATAAAATCTTTAAAAAAAAAAAAAAAAAACACAAGAAATGGGGAAAAAGTTTCAGAATACAGAGGGAACATTTAGAAAACAAATAATAAAATGGTAGGTTTAATTTCAAATATATTAATAATAAATGTAAATGTTCTAAACAAACCAATTAAAAGACATAGATTGTCAGAATGGATTAAAAGTAATGGGTTAAATATTTGCAATCTACATCAAATTTACTTTAAATATAATGATATAAGTTGGGTAAACATAAAATCATGGATGAAATTATACTATGCAAATATTAATTTAAAAAAGTTGGAGGTGACATCAGTAAAAATGGCAGAATAAACACCTCCAAAAATTATGTACTTCATAAAAGCAATGAGAAAAGTGACAAAACTGTAAAAATTAACTTTTCAGAATGCTAGAAATTAGCCAAAAGCTATAGCAACCGAGGGGGTATTTACTTAAGAAAAAATGGCTGAATCTCATTGAGATTAGCAAGCTTGGTGATATTTTAACTTGTCCTATTCCCGATCACCTCTCTCCAGCTTGGCGGTTGTCTTGAAAACTGACAGTGGCAATCACAAAGAAAACAGCATCCTGGCAAACACTGAGGAGGGAGAAATGGGCTGGAGCTCTTTCCACACCTCATTCCCAGAAAATGTCATAATTTGACCTGTCAGGTGATACCCTGGAAGTCTCCATTTGCAAGGTTGTTTTAATTTGACCTGACTCAGATCTCCTAGTGTGAACAGCCTTTTTTCCAGGGGCATTTGTTGAAAGCAATTAGATGCAATTGATGGAATGCATGGCTGCCTGAGGAAGTGGATAACAGTAGGAGCACAGGATAGGCTACCCAAAAAAGCTTTAAAGAAAAAGCTGGACAATGAGATGACCACAGTGGCTTTGTAGCTCCAAGATATTACTGGGAATCTAGAAGACCATGTGCAAGCATAGGAGTACATGCTCAGGTCTAAATGCATCTGCAGAAAATATCTGAGAAGGCCCTAAGCCCTCACTTTGAGTTAAACTTGAGGCTCCGCTCAAGCAGGAAGTGAAGACATACCAAATCAAACTGCTGAAAGACGAAGACGAAGAGAGAACTTTGAAAACAACAAGTGAGAAGCAATTCAACACTTACAGATGACCAGGGTTAATTCACTAAGAAGATACAGCAATTCTAAATGTGTATATTTGTAACAACAGACCTTCAAAATACATGAAACAATGACTTACAGAACTGAAAGAAGAGATATAAGTATCTACAATTATAGTTAAAGACATCAACACTTCTGTATTATTTTCCTAGGGTTACCATAACAAAGTACCACAAATTGGGTGATTTAAACAACAAAAATGTATTGTCTCACAATTCTGGAATAAAGAAGTCTAAGACCAAGGTGTCAGCAGGTTTGCTTCCTTCTCTTGGCTATGAGGGAGAATTTGGTTCATGCCTCTTTTCTAAGCTTCTATGAATTTGCTGGCAATCTTTGCCATCCCTTGGCTTTCAGTCTCTTCACATGGCCTTCTCTCTGTGTATGCGTCTGTCCAAATTTCTCCTTTTATAAGAATACTATTCATATTGGATTAGGGTCTCACCCTATCCAGTATGACATCATCAGAATTAGTTACATCTACCGTGACCCTGTTTCTGAATAACATCATGTTCTGTAGCACTGGGGGTTAGGCATCCAACATAGCATTTTGGTGGAATACAACTGAACCCATAACAATTCCACTCTCAGCAACAGATAAAAATAGTAAACAGAAACTCAGCAAAGGATACATAAGAACTGAACCATCAACCAACTGTATCTAATAAACATTTATAGATTTTTCTTTTCAACAGTAGATAGACAGACACACACGCACACACACATATTTACAAATATGTATGTAGAATTAACGAAGATGAACCTTGTCATGGGTAACTAAAAAAAAAAAAAAATCCATGGGTTAAAGAGAAATCCAAAGAAAAATTAAAACTCTTTTGAACTAAAAGAATATGGAAAAATAACAGAAAATTTTTGTGATGCTGATCAAACAAAGTTTGGAAGGAAATTTGTAATAGTGAATATTTTCTTTATAAAAAGAACACTGAATTCATGTTAATTATCTAGGCTTCCATGTTAAAAAAAAAAAAGAAACAAAGCAAACATAAATTAAGCAGATTAAGCAAATAATAAAGATAAAACCTACCTCTTAAAAAAAAATAAATCTCGGGCACCTGGGTGGCTCAGTTGGTTAAGCGACTGCCTTCGGCTCAGGTCATAATCCTGGAGTCCCGGGATCGAGTCCCTCATCGGGCTCCCTTCTCAGCAGGGAGTCTGCTTCTCCCTCTCCCGCTCCCCCCTCTTGTGCTCTCTCTCTCAAATAAATAAATAAAATCTTTAAAAAAAAAAAAAATCTCTAGCAATATTGACTGTGAAAAAAGAGAAAAGATACAATTTACCTATATCAAAAATTAAAGAGATGACATCATTACTATTTCCACAGACATTAAAGGAACATAAGAAACTACTGTGAAAAACTTTAAAGATATAAATACATCAACTTAGTATAAGATTTACTGATTTCTCAAGAAACACAATTTACCAAAAACTCACACAATATGAAATAGGTAATCATAATATTTCCAGAACTATTACAGAAATTGTATTTATACATTAAAACTTTCCAAAAACAGCTATCACCAGGGGCACCTGGGTGGCTCAGTTGGTTAAGCGACTGCCTTCGGCTCAGGTCATGATCCTGGAGTCCCTGGATCGAGTCCCACATCGGGCTCCCTGCTCAGCAGGGAGTCTACTTCTCTCTCTGACCCTCCCCCCTCTCATGTACTCGCTCTCTCTCATTCTCTCTCTCTCAAATAAATAAATAAAATCTTTAAAAAAAAACAAAAAAAACAAAAAAACAGCTATCACCAGGCCTAAATAATTTTGCTGGTAAATCTGAACAGATTTTTAAAAAGAAGTAACACAAATTCTACACAACGTCTTCCAGAAAATAAAAGAAAGAACATTTCCCCACTTATTTTATGAAGTTTCATTACCCTGATACCCAAATCAGATAAAACCGTTTTTTTTTTTTTAAAAAAAAAACCCAAAAAACAGGGATGCCTGGGTGGCCTCAGTCCATTAAGCACCTGCCTTGGGCTCGGGTCATGATCCCAGAGTCCTGGGATCGAGACCCACATCGGGCTCCCTGCTCGGCGGAGAGTCTGTTTCTCCCTCTGCCTGCCGCTCCCCCTGCTTATGCTCTCTCTCTTTTCTGTCTCTCTGACAAATAAAATAAATAAAATCTTAAAAACAAAACAAAACAAAAAAAACTATAGGCCAATCCCTCACCAATCCCTGACCAAATGAAGTTTATCCTGGAAATGCAAGGCTGGGTAAATTCTCAGACAATCAATGTAATCCACCATAGTAATAATCTAAATTAGAAAGCCCAAATGATCATATAGATTGGTGCAGGTAAAATATTTTTAAAATTAATTATCCTTTTATGATAAAAACTCTCAGTCAATTAGGAATGGAAGAGAATCCTGAATTTGATAAAGGACATCTACAAAAACTCACAGGTAACATCTTATTTAAAGATGAATTCTTCCTTGCTAAGATCAGGAACAGACAAAGATGTTCTCCACTCTGTCTACTCCCATTCAACAGCACACTGGAAGTCCCAGCTGGTGTTGAAAGAAATAAAAAGGTCTCATGATTAGAAGGAAAGAGTAAACCTATTCTTATTCATAGGCAACATAATGGTCTACATGTCAAATTCCATGAAAACCACAAAAATATTCCTAGAGCTAATAAACGAATTAACATCTTTGCAGGATAAAAGATCAACAACAAAAATCAAGTAAATTTCTTTTATTATCATACATAAAAATGTATATGTATAAAATTCATTAAAGAATTAAATGAAGCAAAATGTATAATTGAAACCCAAATTAAATTATCAATGCCCAAATTAGTAATATTAATTTATCAATGTCACAAATATATACAGGATCTGTGGCTGGAAACTATAAATCTTGAAATAAATCAAATAAGAGTTAAATAAATTGAGAGATATATAATGTTAATGGATTGGAAAAGTCGACATAGTATTAATGTCAATTTTCCTCGAGTAATTTATAGATTTAATGCAATTCTATTTAGAATCCCAAAACAATTTCAGATAGAGTTATATATAACTCTTGGTTATATATATATATGAGATATGCATATACAATATGTACATATAAAATACTGCTTAATGAATGAAAACATAAACAATTGACTGGAAGAAAATATTTACAAATCACATGTTCACCAAAGGACTTTTATTCATAATAGTAAAGTTCAACTGTAGGAACACAAACAACTCAATTAAAAACTGGGCAAGAGGGGTGCCTGGGTAACTCAGTCAGTTAAGTGTCTGCCTTTGGCTCAGGTCATGATCTCAGGGTCCTGGGATGGAACCCCGCATCGGGCTCCCTGCTCAGCGGGGAGTCTGCTTCTCCCTCTCCTTCTTCCTCTGCTCTTCCATCTCCCCCTGCTTGTGCTCTGTCTCTCTCAAATAAATAAAATCTTAAAAAAAAAAAAAAAAAAAAAAAACCTGTGCAAGATACTTCAACAGGTACTTTAGCAAAGAGAATATGCAAATAAAAAAATACATAAATAAAAAGATATTCAATATTATCGGTCATTAGGAAAATGCAAATCAAAACCACAATAAGATACAGATACACACCTATTAGAATGACGATTAAAAAAAATACTGGTAATATCGAGTGCTGGCAAGGATGCAGAGAAACCAGAACTCATATATTGCTAATGGGAAAGGAAAATGCTTTCCAGGAAATGCCCGGGAAAATGGTTTGACAGTAAACATTCACTTATGGTAAGACCCACAAAAACCCACTCTAGTTACTTGCCCTAGAGAAATAAAACCTTATGTACCCACAAAAAACTGTAAACAAATATGTATAGTGGCTCTATTCATAATCACCCTAAACTGGAAAAGACCAAATATCTTTCATCAGGTGAATGGATAAACAAACTATGGCGCAGTCAGGCAATGCAAAGGAAAAAAACACTGATACAAAAACTAGGGTGACTCTCAAAGTCAGTATTTTGACTGAAGGATGCCAATCTCAAAATGTTACATACTACCTGATTCCATCCTTCAAAAGGCCGAACTATGGCACTACAGAGAGAACAGATCAGTGGTGCTAGGGGTTGGGTGGGAATTGGGGGAAATGGAATTGAGTTTGACTATTAAAGAAAGGATGAGGGAGTCTGGGGGACTGTTAGAACTGCTCTGTCTCCTGATTGTTTTGGTGGTTAAATACATTGATACTCCCATTAAAATTCATAGAACTGTGCACCAATAAAAAAATAAATTTTTATGTATGATAATAAAAGGCATATTAAATAATTAAAAGGGCTGTGATCTATTCCCAAAGGAAAGAGGAAGATTCTGGCACCAAAATGAGACACTACTTAAAAAAATAAGTATGTGTTCCTTGCAGATCGTTCCGTTAAGTTTCAGCTCCAGGTGATTAAACAGCTATTAGGGCACAAATACATTCTATAGCAACAACATTGAGGACTCCACTGTTAGGTAGAGACCCATACACATACAGAAGCATGCGTGGTCCATCGTATAATATCGTATGAGTTCTAATACTGACTTTCTCATCTGCACGAATTGAAAAAGCCATAAAACTAGTATTATTACTATAGATGCATAGACTTTACCATCTGTTCTATACACCTTTCAGCTGAATTTCTTCACTCTGCTTTTGTTATCATAACTTGGTAGGAGAATATAACATTTCTCACTTCATAAACTTTTTTTTTTTTTTTTTTTAAAGATTTTATTTATTTGACAGAGAGAGACACAGCAAGAGGGGGAACACAAGCAGGGGGAGTGGGAGAGGGAGAAGCAGGCCTCCCGCCGAGCAGGGAGCCCGATGTGGGGCTCGATCCCAGGACCCTGGGACCATGACCTGAGCCGAAGGCAGACGCTTAACGACTGAGCCACCCAGGCGCCCCGAAACTTTTTTTTTTTTAAATTAAGATTTTTGAACATCATTTTAAAGGAACTGGTAAGGTTTCAAGCACATTTCTTTTAGACTTCTGTGAAATCAGTGAAGAGAAATCTAGTCCAGTGGATGAGGGAGCAGAAGGCTAGCTGAAGATAAAGCATAAACTAACACCCTGCAACCTCCCTCTACTCCCCACTCTCGGGTGGGACATGTGTGACGTTCTTCCAGGAATCTCCCAACTAAATGTCAATACCTTGCTGGAGGGGAAAACAACCTTAACTTGACAATGGCAAGGCCTCCGGTATCTTGTAGGTATCTTGTAGGTCAGTCCTCTTTAGCGAATGAAAGTTCTTTTGAAACCTCCCTTTTCCTTACTTAACCCTAACTCCAGAGTATATTATCACCACTCCTCAAGACCCCGGTGCAGCAGCTCTCTGCCCACGGGTCCTGTCCCCGTGCTTTAATAAACCACCATTTTCCACCAAAGACGTCTCAAGAATTCTTTCTTGGTCGTGGGCTCTGGACCTCACTCCACCGAACCTCACCTATATTCCAAAACCACATCACAGTCAGGATTGCCAGACTTGCAAATAAAAATCTTTTATTTTAGAGGCGCCTGAGTGGCTTAGTCAGTCAAGAGACCAGCTCTTGATCTTGGTTCAGGTCATGATCTCAGGGTCCTGGGATCAAGCCCCATGTTGGGCTCCCCACTCAGCACAGAGTCGGCTCCAGGATTCTCTCTCTCTCTCTCCGTCTCCCTCTGGCCCTCCTCCCATTAGCGCTGCTCTCTCTCTCTCACTCTCTCTCTCTCTCTTAAATAAATAAATAAATCTTTAAAACAAAAAATCTTGTATTTTATCTGAGAACGCTAAATCCAGTGGCTAATTTTACCTGTCAACTTCAGTGGGCTACAAGGTAACTAGATTAAACGTTTCTGGGTGTGTCTGTGAGTGTGTTTCTGGATGAGATTAGCATTTGACTTGGTGGATTCAGTAAAGTAGATTGCGCTCCCCAACATGGCCGGATGTAATCTAATCTGTTGTAGGCCTGAATAGAAAAAAGGTGGAGTGAGGAGGAATTCATCCCTTCTCTTTTTGCCTCACCCATTTCACCTCTTCCTACTCTCCTCTGGGATTCACCTCATTTCTTCCCCTGGTTCTCAGGCCACTAGAGTGGGGCTGAGTTACATCCTTATCTTTCCTGGGTCTCCAGCTTGCAGATGGCAGATCATGGGATTTCTCTGCCTCCATGGTCACATGGCTCAATTCCTCATTAATAGATAGATAGATGATAGATAGATGATAGATGACAGATAGATAGATAAATGCCTCCTATTGATTTTCTTTCCCTGACTAATGCTATGTGTGTATATGTATGTATGTGTATATGATATGTTTCATTTAATACATGAGAAAAGTAAGATCTAGAAATGTTATAAAAATTTTCTAAATTAGGCCATGAGTTCAGATCTTTTGTCAAATTTAATTACCCTGAGTCAGAATCAAAAATTCAAATCAAAAAAGTTCCAGCTACCCTTCTTTTTTCCTTTATTCTATAATATACTCCCAACTATTTTCTTTTAAAACTCAGTATTCATTCTCCCTGAAATACTTCACAGACTTGATTCCTCAGTGTCCAATAAGTACATTTATTATTTTTTAATATTTGTTCTTCTTTAACTTATAAATCTGTTACTGAATCATTTGATACTAACTAACCTCAATTTTTTTTTCTCGAGTGCATACTATTTTCAGAAAAGATTATAAGCTTCTTGAAGGCAGGAATTAAGCTGTATTTGGTTTGATTATCCCTCTGTAGAGAGCATATGGCCTTACGGATATTCTACATCAAAAGCACTCAACTGTGCTTGTCAGTTTTAATCTTACTTCTGTAATGATGAAATTTGCTTAAAATAAATTCCAGAAAAAGGCACTTTTAAAAAATACATATGTGAAAATAAGCCATGTAGGTAATATATTGTTACATTTGTCTTAAAATAAGCCTTAGGCGTTCTCCCACACTTTTCTCACCATTATCTCCATCTGTAATAATAAAACATATCTTCTGATTACAGCTATTTCTGTTATCTCAGGGCTGAATCTAATTTATTTGCTATTCAACCTTACTTTGCCTCTGTTACAAGATTTGTTTTTCCTGTAATGCAATCCAAAGTTTTGATTTAAAAGGTAGAAAACATTTTTTTCCCCAAATACATGGTATGTTAAACTGAAAGGAAAAATAAATTTCAAAGTAGATTGGGAGTAATTCACAACAAAAACATCAAACAAATTTTAATTTGAATCCAATAATTTTTATTTAAAAGTGTTTTGGGATAGATGAGTCCTTTGGGGCAACATAGCAATATATACTCTGCCAACAAATAGAAATAACAAAAATGCTTTCCTAACAGAACTTTTGAAATACTTATTTACAGAGAGCAAAGAATTTCTTAGAAAGCTTGTGGTGTTTCTGAAGTTGCACTGTATTTCCAAAGCTTTGAAATATGTTCTTTCTATGACATCATCATTAAAATTTAAAAGGCTAATTTAGAAACCACAAAACTATCAGGTAGATTTTCTTAGAGACTCGTTCTCTAGATACTGTCATTTGCTGGTTTACTAATTAGTAGAAACATAAGTTTAATTTGTTATACTCACATACACGCTAATACCACATACATGGCAATAAATCATGCTGTTTCCCCACTTACATTTTACCCAGAGGCCAATTTCTCAACTTCTACTTTTCCCCCAATTGTTACATTGCTATTCCTTCTCTACATACAATACAACCTTGATTGCTGGTTTAAATCCCCTGGTGAAATAATCATACTTTGGGGTAGATACACTACACTCTGAAATTTGAACACTAATGACTTTCTTTGCTATTTTCATCTTTACAAAAAGATAGATTAAGTTAATCTCTGAAAAGTTAAATGATGTGTCATTAAGGGCATTTAAAAACACAAGTCAGTGTCCTAAATCAGAGATTTAGGAATTAAATGCATGGCAGAGAGGTTATTTTTTAATCCTCATGAGAATGATTAATTTGATTCCTAGCCATACACTGGGCATCCAAGTAGGTAATATACTCATTTTCTATTTTGAGAAAAAATTGAATTTGACTCAGTTTTCTTATACTTTTTAAAAAGTACTTAAACCAGAAACAACAGCATTAAAAAGCTTTGTGGGAAAAAAAATTTTTTTTTTTTCTTGAACGCTTTTACCCCTTGCCAACCTTTTTTGTTTTTTAAAAATTTTTTTTGTCATCATGAGTCTTTGGCGTGTTAAAGGTTCTTTCTGAGAGTAATTCTGAATTGCATTTGTTTATCCTAATAAATTGTTAAACCTGCATAGGGAATCAAATCTACAAAATTAGCAAGAAAAGAAATCTTTTTCTCCTGAATTACCAAGTGATCTATCTAAACTGTTTTCCCTGGAGAGAATGGGGTTGAACTTTTACCTTAAATAACTGTTCTCAAACCTCAGTACACTCACTTAAAATAACTCTGAATTAGGAAAATAGCCAAAGGCACAAGAAAGTACTTCATAGACTTAGAGAATTAATCTCATTTAGCAAAAAGAAAAAAAAAAAGCCAAATCGAACAACAAAAGACTAAAGCATACACATATGAGCTGCACTTTCACTAGAATTCTCCTTTTTTGTGTTCCATAAATTTGGACAACAAGCAATGGCTTATTCTCGCCATGTCCATTCTTTTCTCTTCTCCCATTTTCTTCTGAATTATTTGACTCAGAATGATCTCTTTTCTATCACTATTCACTTCTCTCCACTTGGAATTTAAGTATTTCCCTATACTGTTCTTATTACGTGCTCTCCGAACAAGATAGCCCTTTTCTATCCTTAAACTTACCAAAAATCCTCTCTCTGGAGAGTTTCTTGTTAAAAAGGAATTGTGACGTAACACTAGAAAATCCCTTCAGAATGTAGGAGTCTATTTACTACCCCCCTGCAAGCATGTGTTTTTGTGGCTGGGTATCTTTTCTGGAGATGGGAATGTAATGTTCATGTATTGAGCTACCAATCTCAAAGAAATAATTTAAAATCCTGGAATCATATACTCCAACATCATCTTTTCAATATCAAAAGAACAAAAGCCTTCTCAGTGAGGGTTAGTACCCAACTACCCCCAGTCTGTTGGTACTCAGTGACCTGTGGGGGCAAAATACTGACTATATAAAATACGAACATTGCTTCCTTTTTAGAACTTAAGTCTGTAGTCATATTTGGGAATTCTAAGGGTAACACAGTCTGAAAAACCAAACACAAGTATTATTTCCTATCTATAAGAAAGCTAACTTACAATTGAATGCCAACTGTCAGTTAACTAAGCTGAAGGAGCTATAAAAAACAAAAACAAAAAAAAACGTTCTAGGAAAGATGTTAGATATCAACCAATCCAACTAGGGAATATATGTAAATATCCATGTAAATCTCCATATCTTTATCTCCATCTTCATCTTGAGATGTAAATATAGATATTGATGAATAGAGTCCACTGGAGAGACAGAGATCAAATCAGTTATTTTAATAGAGAGATTTTTATGTAGAGCATTGTTAACTATCTATGAAATTATTAACCATATAACTGAAAAGCCAAAAACAGAGAACACAAGGGTAACACGTGGTAACAACTGCAGGAAGCAGCTAACACCCTGCGAGAGTCTGAATGTTTGTGTCCCCGTAAAATTCATAGGTTGAAACCTAAACCCCAGTGTGATAGTATCTGGAGGTGGGAACCTTTGGGAGGTAATTAGATCATGAGAATAGAGTCCTCATGAATAGGACTAGTGACCTTATAAAAAAAGGTTCCAGGGAGCTCCCTTGCCTCCTCAGCCATGTGAGGACACAGTGAGAAATGGCTATGAACCAGGAAACAGGACCTCACCAGACATCAAATCTACCAGCACCTTAGTCTTGGACTTCCCAGAACCCAGAACTGAGAGAAAGAAATTTCTGTTGTTTGTAAGTCATTCAGTCTACAGAATTTTGTTAAAACAGCTAACGAATGCAGACATATCCTTTAACATGACAAAGAACCATGATGACAAAGAAATTAGAAGACTTTTCAAGGGGTAAAAGTCATTTTTCTATAAACTTTTTAATACTATCTTGTTTCTGATTTTTGTACTTTTTTAAGAAGTAGAAGAAAAATGAATCATATTCATTTTTTTTGTTTGTTTGTTTCTGGTCCCATGAGCATGACCCAGCAACACTTCTTCATCCCGGCCGTTCCTTCCTATATCAGCAGCTGAATCCAGTTTTTCTGACATAATTAAAGTTAAGGTCCTTCACTGGATTTTAGCGAGGGGATACAGGCAATTAAAAGGCAAAAAAAAAAAACTAGCAAAGATAATATCAGAGATAAGTGATATGAAGCAAATGAAACAGTAATGGTATAAATAGTAATCACAGAAGAAATGTCATACAGATTGATTCTGAGAGGGCTCCTCGAAGAGGCAACATTTGATGTAAATGAGGAGAAAAAGTCAGCCATGCGAAGAGTATTTCAGGCATATGAATAATGAGTGTAAAGGCTAAGACCTTGAGATGGAAATTTCCAGGCACTTTCAAAGATCAGGGTGGAGAGGGCCAGTATAGTTGTAGACTCAGCAAGGGGAACACAGTAGAAGATGAGGTTAGAGAGGTGGGCAAGAACAAGTTCTCTGGGGCCAGGGAGGGCCCTGAGGTGCACTATAATAAGTTGTGGTTTTTGTTGTTTTTTGGCACTGGGAAGGAGGGGGTAGATCATAGAGGGTTTTAAGTAATGGAAGGATATAATCAAATTTACTTTGTAATATTTAAAACCAACCTGTCCATCAGTACTCTTTCTGTGTTTCCATGTTCATATGTGATGTGCAGAGTCTGGTAAGCACATGTACTTGGGTTTAGAGTAACCCAGAGTTATTGGACTGGGACTCATATTAATGTTGTTAAACCAGAAGTATCATGGTACTACTCAAATGGAAGATCTATTTTCAAGACTCACTCCAAGAAGAAGTGATTCTTGTTTCTGAAGTGTACTCTGTCCCAAGGTACAAAAGAATTCTGAATTAGACCTTGAAGAAGGATAAGATTTGAGTAAGGAAGACAGAAAATATTTCAAGTAAAGAGGGATAATAATCAGGGAGTGGGAGAGTTGAGACACAGAGATGGAATTATATCTAGCATTTGTGAGCAAAATGAGGCTTTTGAAAATTAATATAAAAACATAAGGACTATCCAAAATATGTAGTTAAAGAAGAGCTACAAAGGCTGTACAGATCCAAGCAAAACATGGCAATGGGATTTACCATGATTAAAAAAAAATCATAAATGGGTTAAGAGTTCACTAGGTTCCAAAACCTGTTTTTACATTTTGTTAGTTTAAGAAGATAAGAAGGGAGGAAAGGGAAGGAAGGAGGAAGGGAACAATGAAAGAAGGAAAAGAGGAAAGAAAGAGAGAGAAAGAGAAGACTGAAGGAAGAAAAAAAAAAAAAGCCTTCCTTGTTATTATTGCTATTTTTTCCTCTGTTCTTTATTGGCTTTTTTTCTTAGGTACCGGTCTTGATCCATACTGATGGGTCCTGTTTCTTCCTACTTTCCCACTACCCCTAATACTTCTTTCTTGGTCATCCAAGCAATATAGCTCCATACCCATATTAGATTATAGATTTTATTTCTATTTATAAAAGCTATTAACATACTCTAGAAAGGGACATATACTCCAGATACACGATCATAGCCATCAAAAGCAGGCAGATCTTTGAGAATATAGAACTCACTGCCCTACAAGTCTTTGCTGACAAAAGTGTAGTAGTAGAGCTAGGCATTGGTCCCCTGACCGCAATATTTCCTCAGTATGCGCTTATTTGTCATGTCACCTTTTTCTTTTTTTAAGATTTTATTTATTTATTTGAGAGAGAGAGAGCTGGGAGAGGGAGAGAGAATCTCAAGCAGATTCCCCACTGAACGCAGAGCTCAACCTCACAACCAGGAGACCATGACCTGAACCAAAATCGAAAAGTGCCCAATGCTCAACCTACTGAGCCACCCAGGTGCCCTGTCATATTACTTTGTAATGGTTTTTATCTTAAATCTTAGTTACAATTTCTTTTACATTGAAAAATTTGAAAATACCAAATCAAATGTGTTCACTTTAATGTTTTCATACCAAGGGCAACTATGTATCACATACATTGGATGAGTACTGAAGTGAGGAGTAAATTACATGTGTGGAAATGGTATTTCATGGCAGATTATTTAAAGAAGCACACAACTCATTTTACACAATCATGACAACAGGCTCAGGTTAGAGCTGTGGAGTCCTATTGTTTTAACCTTCTCTCCTCCAGGGAATAGAGATAGTGCCCTCTTTGTTATAAAGCAGAAATAAGGCCTCATTAAAATCCAATGCTGATCTGATTAAGTTTGTGGAAAGGGTTCACTTTTATTTTCCTAATTCATATACACAAGATAAAGCAATAATGGAAGTACAAATTTCTTCATAATGTATTCTGAGCTAAAACCAGGGATCTGATTCTTAGCTGGTATCAAATGTTACTAACGTGTTGTGTTTTGTTTTGTTTTTTAAATTCAAGCAATTAAGAAGCACAAATAAAGTGGGAAGAGGTCTGGAACGATTTGTATGGCTCCCCCAAGGTTTTTCTTCCACACAGGATATGTGCTTTCTGTCTCAGAATAATATATGACATATATAACACATACCTATTTACATATGTTATACAAAGTCTCTGTAAGATATGCTCGTTATCTCACACAGCAGGGAGCATTTAAGCTAGGTAACATCTCTCCTGCCTATCTTAGTGTTGAACAGCTTATATGACATTCTCCAGGATATCACCTCATAAGTACATGGATTTGTGCTATAAGTGATTCTCAACCAGGGATGCCTGGCTCAAAGCACTGCATAGGTAAGGAGTCTGTCCCCAGCAAATGCTTCTGGTCTGATTGCCCAAGGTCCAGGTCACCTTTCTTCATTTTTCTTTTCCCCTGGGACCATATCTTGCCACTCCCCACTCCCCACATTAATTGGGAATAAAATGAATCACACACAGGTGAACTGCTTTAATTTTCTTTTCCCCATATTTAGACAACAATGCTTTACAAAAGAAAGAAGGGAGAGCAATCTACACTTAACCTGAAAGGAAACATCTATATCTCTATTACAAATAAAGGTCAGAGTTGGCACAAGTTGGTTGTTAATACAAGTTGCCCATTAACCAAACAAAACTTGACATTAGGCAAGTTCTGCTTTTTGTAGTGGGGACAAGGTTGCTATGGAAGAATGGGAAATATTCATTGGAGAAAATACCTTTACTTTTAGGAAGGCCAAAGCAGCTTCCTAAAGAGGTGCAACTATGTTTCTTTAAGAGAGACAACATTTTTCTCCAATGTGGAGAAAACTTGCCACTTTACAAAATCTTTTAAAATTGAAGAGTAGGTATTTTAATCTGAATAAAAAATGACTGAAGATAAAATACATTAGTCACCATTTTAATGATGTCAAATATATTAATCCTACCGAGTGTATTCTTTTTGTGAAGTTTAACTTCAATTTTTTTTAAATTTAAAATTCTAAGTCCTGAAGAGAACCCCAGAATTCCTGGGAGAATTTTTCTTTCTCTTTTTAATATTTTGAGTCATTGAGAATACAGTAATTTAATATTTGAATATTTAGAGTGAAAAGAACTCAGAAAATCAATTTGTACTGATACCAATGTTCAAAACAATTACATTACTATACCTGTTTTACATCTGAATTAACTGGAGCTGACAGACACTAACAGATAAGCCTGCCAACAGGAAGCTAGTTATTGGAAGAAGAGTGAGCAAAGTTCAGTTTTTCTTTTCTAGTGCTGGAAGAAAAAAAATAAATCTGCCTTGCACTCTCTATGAACCAGTGACTGTGCTAAGTACATTTTTCATAACCTTAAGCCTCTAATATTATTATTATTTATTTATAGATTAAAAATCTCTGAACCTCAGAGAAATTAAATAAAAGATCCATGATCAGGTAGCTCTTAAATTATATAGCTTCGGTTCAGACTCAGATTGGACACCAAAATAATACTCTTCTCACTCAAGCCTCAAAACTTTTTTTTTTTTCTCCAATGCATATTGCATTGGCCGAACTGGATCCTTGCCCATTAAAGTTCGAACACACCTTATCCAGTAGAAATCTGATGAAAACCACAAATACTAGTTAATATGTAATTTTGTTATTATTTTTAACTTTTCGTATTTGAGAATAGTTGACACACAATGTTACATTAGTTTCAGGTGTACTACATAGTGATTAGACTTCTTTATATATTATGTTACGCTCTAGTATCATTACCATCTGTCACCCCATACAAAGCTATTACAATATCACTGACCACAGTCCTTCTGCTGTGCCCTTTAGTTCTGTGACTTATCCTATAGACACCTATATCTCCCATTCCCCTTCACTCATTTTCCAATCACCCACACCTCTTCTAATAGGAAATTTTAAATTTTCTCATAATTACATATAAAAAGTAAACAGAAAGAGTTAAACTACATTTTGTAAGTTATATTTTATTTATACGAAAATATCCATATTGTCATTCCACATGCAATCAATATAAAATTATTAATGAGATATCTTACATTCTTTTTTTGGTATTTCATCTTCTAAATCAGGTGTGATTTATACTTTACACTTACAGAACATCTCCATTCAGACTAGCCACGTTTCGAGTGTTGCAATGGTTACAACTAAAATAAACAAGCCCGTGACTAGAGACGACTGTTTTCAATGCATGCGGGAATGTTTACTTTCAATTTTGAACTATACTTTTTCTTTTTTATTACTCTGCAGGGCTTTGCGCCTTCACCTATATATTTGATAAATCTCACTACCCAGCGGCCAGAGGACCAGAGTAGACAGGTACCATGCTAATTTCGCCCTGAAGTTCTGCCTAAGTAGCTAGAGTTTCACGTGCCACCGGCCTTAACCCCATTTCCCGTCCTGTCCAGAGAAGACTGCCAAAAGTATGATATGAGGCCAAATCTGATAACCAAATATTCAATAAAGATGCTTAGGAAACACTAGACATTCTATGGTAGCTGAGGTAACCAGAATTTAAATTAGAGTTTTTAAAAATTATTCAGAATTTTTGTCCACAATATTTACTGTTTTAATTTGCCTAAGGTAGGTATTTATATGTCATTTTATGGTGGAATTGCCAAGTTTACTTTTCTGTGATATTTCATGCACACGTATGTATTTTATATCCACAATCTCTTTTTAAATCTCTTTCGTAGACCTTCCTACTTAACTTGCTTCACACCCACCAACTACTTATTCCATTTTCTGCCCAGTGTGCATCTAGACAGTGCAAAAACACTTGCCTTGACCTTACAGTTCCATCCACCAGTAATATAGGGTCCCACGAAAATTCTTTACCTTTATTCATAGTAACAGAG
>NW_022589704.1:82853533-82876951 GCF_004348235.1 Phoca vitulina
TTTTTTTTTTTCTTTAATTGCACCCTTTTGGTTTCAAGAGGGTTGTTTTAAATCTATGTCCTTTCATTCCTTTCTCTAAATCTTTATTCTAAAATTAGTTTTCCTTTGTCTTATTATAGTTGTCATCCTTACCTCATGATGCTGAATGACTTGAGTTGCTCAGGTTGCTACCTACATTCATTCTGCTACCTGGATTAGCCACGTTAATGTGTGTTCTTGGCTCACCTATTATATCATTTGCTCTCACCCTTGAAACACAGCCCCTTGACAACAGGCCTCATCTACAAGAATATTTAGAAAATGGCTAGGACGTCAAATATTTATTCCTTTTAAAAAATTTAGTATGTTCTCCTGGGGCCTGATTACAGAATATTTTAATGCTTACAAATTTCTTCAGTGGCACTGTACTAGCTTGTTTCCCAGGAAACAAATGCCCTTCTACCGTACTGCACACATCCTTAATCACTAAATTCTGTAATCTCTTGGGGAATAGGTAACTTCTAAAAATTGTTTGTTTTTATAGGAGTTACCAGCTACAATATCACTGCAGGTAAATTTCCAAATACATTATCAGTGAAAGATTATTTCAGTTTCTCCTAAAATATGAGACAGAGCTCTTATGAAGTAATTGTAAGATAAAAATGCATACTCTTTTATGGCTGAGTTACATGCATAAATATGAAGGTGAATTTGAGGGATATATATACTTGCCTCTGTTGCCATCCCCAGTCTCATTCTCTTTTTCACAGAAAATATAGGTTCATTCAAGAAAATGGTTTGGATCTGGATGTCTTTTTCTCCTAACCAAATATTAACTGAAAGCTATTAGAAACCCACGGAAGGAACACTGCATTTTTAAAGTGACATTTTAGCATTCAAGCCATTCATATTCTTCAATGCGAATATAATTTTTATCTAAATGATTTCAGAGGAAAATGGATTCATTTGACTACAGTGCTTCTAAGACCAGTGGGAAGCTCATCATCTTAATATTGAATCTGTAAATCCTTTCCACTAGGGATGATTAACAGCTTTGTCAAGTGTTTATTTTACTTTAAGAAGAATATGTAATTTCCTGGTATAACGCAGACAGATTTCAGTCTGTTCTCCCTTCACACGTCACATTCATACCATGGGCTCACAAGATCTAGCTCACCTCTATTAGACTTCTATTTTGCACGGTAAGATGATAGCCTAACAAGTTTTTATAGTTTAATGAGCATACATCAGTCTGTTCTATGATTCATTTACATTTGATAAAAAAAAAAAAAAATCCTCAGCAGTCCTGATAAGAGGCAACAACAGTGAATTACTTCCAGATGGCACGTTTGCTCTACTACACGTGTGGTCTGAGGTACCCATGGGACAAAAACTTCTATTAGTTCAGTGATAGGTCTAGTCATACTGCTTTTTGTATGTAAAGCCTTGATGGACTGTACTCAGGGCAGTTCTAGCCATTGGAAAGGCACATGGGAAGTAGGTAGCTGTATCAGGTCATTTACATATTCTGTTTGGGTTGCACAGTTATTCCCAAATTAACTGGCAAACAAAAGCCAAAATGGAAGACAATTCATTGCATACGGGCTTTTAATCAAGATGTGATTTAGATGGCTTCCTTGGACAATGAAATCATTTACAGAGCCATAATCAGGTGGAGTTGGCAAATAAGAAGTTATTGGAAAATTCTAGTGCCCAATCTTTCTATTTTCCTAAGTAACAGTGAAAATAGCCACATCTCTTGCCTTTTAAAAAATTAAGTTAAGAATCTAGGCCATTTCTATTTTTAACCATATATCCATTTTTAGTCACGTTAGAGATTTTTCTTCACTAAATCTTTATAAAATGAATTCTAAACAATCAGAATCTTTAGATAATAAGATTAAAAATTTTTTTCTAGACTTTTTATGAGGAGGAAGCCAATAATCAGGAAAAACAAGCTGATTGAGGAGTTTGTTTATAAAGTAGCTTCTCAAAGTTCTTGAGTCACTGCTTTCACAAATTAATCTTTTTCATCTAGTTTTAGAAAATTTTAAATCAGGTTCAAGATGATGACCCTGAGGTACAATAAAAAAAAAACAATAAATCGGGCGCCTGGGTGGCTCAGTTGGTTAAGCGACTGCCTTCGGCTCAGGTCATGATCCTGGAGTCCCGGGATCGAGTCCCGCATTGGGCTCCCTGCTCGGCAGAGAGTCTGCTTCTCCCTCTGACCCTCCTCCCTCTCATGCTCTCTGTCTCTCATTCTCTCTCTCTCAAATAAATAAATAAAATCTTAAAAAAAAAATAAATCATAGAAACAAGGAATGAATTAAGTTTAGTATATTAAAGTAGAAAAATAGGCAAACATTTTTTAAAGTTTTACAATTAGAATTAATCTTATCTTTGCCCTAATTTAATAAAAAATTAACCAAAATAAACCAAAAAAACCCAAAAAACAAAACAAAACAAAAAAACCCAGAGTACAACCAAAATAATAAACCAGAATAAACAACAACAACAAAAAACCCAGAATACAACCTAGAAGCTAGGATTCTGTTTATTGAAATTTTATACATGTCTTAAACCTCAGACTGAAGACTATAAATGTATGTTTAAATTAAATTGTTCTTTATATGAGAAATGAGAGAAAATAGAAGCCAAAAATATAGCCAAAGAGCTTATTTTGTTCATATCAAAATGATCATATTTTCTAATATGAAACATGTAAGGTTTTATGCACATGTCCAAATGTCACCTGGTTTTAAAAACTAAATCGCTTTGTCCCAATCTATCTACAAAGATTGCCCCAGGATTTGACAATAACAAATATTTAGTGAATCACAATTTTCCAAATGTCATTGAATCAGTGGCAAATCATGGTGAATTATCTTCCTTTATAAATAAATGATATAAACACAATGTCTTAATAATCCAAGTACCATGGCTCTATTTAACTTCTGAAATAGTATCAGATATTTTCAGAGAGCAGTACATGTTATTTCTTTTTATTTCTTTGTCAAAGTCTAAAATATAAATTGCAAATTAGAAAATCCTTTGGGAGTAGAGTTCAACAAGGGAACTGTTTCAAGGTAAGTTTTATATTAGTTTCACTCATTTTAATGAGTCTTTGTTAGAAACCAAGCAAGCAAATACTCTAGACTGAAGAGTTACACAAAAGCTATTTTTTAAAGAAACCATCATAAATCAGAACCTCTAACTATCTGCTTATATTATCAGGTTGACACAACAAAAGCATAGACTGGTAGCTAAATGAGATAGCTTTTATTAAGAAAGAAAATGAGACTTCAAATTTGAATATCAACCTAAATATCAGGTTTGAAATAAGCTAGTGATACCCCAATTGACAATGCATTTCTATTTAAATTAAAAATCGACACCACTCTTTAATATATGATGTAGAAAATGAATTTTAAAAAGCTTATTTTTAAAATATGTACATAAGTAGATGAGAAAGTTTGCACGTGCATGTACATACACACATAGGACAATGGTGGAAAAAATGTTACATTAATCAGTGACAATTAGATAAGTCACTTTAATCCCTCGGAAATGCGTAAAAGTTAAAAAAAAAAAATCTTGGATTCAAGGAACTGATTTTTCTCAGTACTTGCTAACCTTGGGCTGTCTGCTTGTAACTACAAATTGTCCTTAACTTGAAAAGAGCCTTTTAATATTTAAAATTATTGGTCTATGGTATCCATGTAATTTCTTCAGCCATAGGGCTTCATTTCCTTTGATGTGTATCAAGGTTCCAACTGATATTACTACTATTCCTGCTGTCTCTTAGCCCTGAGAAAGGTTTCTGTCTCTCTAAAACTGATACCGATGATTGGTCTCCAGTTCCAAGAGGGAATTTTATCCATTTGTATAATAGTGAGGCTCAGACAGATATGATACCCTCCTGAATAAGGGAGTCCACATTTAAATTTGATCATTATTTCATTACTTTTAGAGTTTTTTTCTCCAAAATTCAAAGTATCTCAGCAACAAGTGTCTCTATAAATAAAATCACATTAAATTCAGAAAGAATCTCAGCAGTTTCAAGACCTCCTGTATGATTATATGGTTCATTTATACACACACAAGATCATGTGGCAGAACATACTTTCTAAGGAGAACATTTTATTCTCTATTACTTAAGTGTTTTTCCTCCAGATAAACAAACAAGAAAATCTCAAGCTTAACCAGAAAAAGAACAATATATGCAAAAACATAGTAATTTGATAATGTCACAAGAGCTCTTTCAACTGCATTTTAAATGTGGTAATAAAAATCAATTGGATTTTAAGAGATCCCAAATGATCCTGATACGTAAATTTAAAGCAGCTACTCTGCTACCTTTATTGTTTTTAAAACATGAAATGTTTTCAAGTTTCCAATCCTTGAAACTGCATTAAAGTGAAAAGGTTTATTTTTTTCATCATAGAGAGCTGAAACAATTTTTTAAAATCCTCTGTTCCTGATTGGTGGCTGGAAGCTGTTCTAGTGTAACAAAAACATTTATTTGATAGACCACTTTTATTTAGACATTCATCTTGATTTTTGACAGTGAAATATACCAAACACCTGAAAAATCAATATACTCTAAAACAACTGATGATTTAAAAATGGAGTTTGGATTAAATATTAAAAATAGGAATGGATTGATCAATGGATTACTAAAGTTAGCCATAAAAAAAAAAAGCCCATGCATGCACACACATGCACACACACACAAACACATACACACACACAGTACTTTTATTTCACATGATCATCAGGTGAACTTTGACAACTCTAGTAATGCTCTGACCCAAGAATGAGAATTGGTGGTAATTGCTTTCGTCAAATACAAAGAAACAAAGCCTTCAATCTCATAATCCAAATAAAACCCTGAAGAACTTGAAGATGTCTTGAAGTCAATCCTTCAGCTGACGAGAAATCAATGGATGGATAAAATTGCTGTGATAACTTTGGCGTCACTTCATTTGATTTAGAAAAGGATTGGAACATTTTGCACCATCTAATGAGATGATTGCTCACAGGGTCAGCAGTCAAGATTTAAATAATCAGTATTTTGGGGGACAGAATGCATAAGTCACTATGCATATCAAGCCTAGTAAGAATGTAACATGACTAATGTTGAAATTTCTATACTACTACTTATTTAATAATGGAGATGAGGGATAAAGAGGAAGCTGTAAATAACATATACAGATAAAATCAATTCTCTTTTATACCAGTTATTATTTTTGCAAATATATAATAGAAAAATATTAACATATTGCATATATAATGAAAATACCCCTGCAATCCAGAACTTTTAAGTTCTCTTAGTAAATTGCAGTCCTTTCATATCAATCTGTCATTGATCTTAACCTATAAATTGGCCAACAAATTTTCACTTTGTCAGCCACTGTTTTAAGAAAATTGATTTTAAATATTGTTTCTTTGCTCCTCATTGCAAAAGCTAATATCTATGGTATGTAGGTAAGCATTTAGCAGCCAGTATTTTGGGGGAAAGAAAGAGCTTTGGTCGGTAGCATTTGTGAATTTTCATGGTGTAAGTACTCCCACCGTTGACAAAGTCAAACTACCAATGATTTAACAGATGTCTTGCAAAATTCCTAAAACCATAACAATCAGCCCTTGAACCAGTACAAGTCAGCTCTGTTCACCATTAGATATTCCTTTACTTATCAGAAGGATATCTACATATTTATATAGATATTGAGATATATTTATATTTATATGTATGTTTATATATTAATACATGATTAAAATATTTTAAAATACAAATTTTAATAAGTATTTCTAATAATTTTTAAAATGTATAGATGAACTTTATCTCAGCTTCCTGCAATAGTTACATTGGTATCTTTGGTAGCCCTCAATTTTTTCTCTTTTTTTCCATCTAATTTTTATACCAAACCCCTCAGAACAATTGCTGAAATATGTTTTCACAATGGTGGGGTCAAACTTATTTGCAATTACCTGTTAGACAATTCCAAACCCTTACTGCAGTAGAATATTACAATATTGTGATTTGTATCTTTTTTTTGACCCACTTTTTTTTCTCCCTATCCCTACTTACTGAGCCTTATGCTACTCAAATAATGTACCACTATCATAATCCATGCCTTTGTTTCTGTTTTCCAGAAAAACTAGGTTAGAGACATGGTGTTGTAAAATACATTCTATTCATAAATGTTATGACTGAAAGATAAGCATTTAATGTAAAAATTAGAATTATTAATACTCTGAATCTATGATGCCCTGTTATATCTTTTAAGATCAAAGAAGTTTGGGGTAAATAAAATGGAGGTAAATATATTTAAAAATTGTTTTACATGTCCTCGTTTTTCCTTTTATTTTAAGATTTTATTTTATTTATTTATTTTAGAGGTAGAGAGAAAGAGAGGAGAGGAGAGGAAGAGGGACCAGCAAATTTCTCACTGAGTGGAGCCAGACTCGAGGCTACATCTCACCACGCTGAGTTCATGACCTGAGCCGAAATCAAGTTGGATGCTTAACTGACTGAACCACCCAGGTACCCCTCATTTTTATTTTTTATAACATTTTATAGCAGTTTTGTTGATATATGACTTACATATCAGTAAATTCATCTTTTTAAAGTGTACAATTTAATGGTTTCTAGTATATTCATAGAGTTGTGCAATCAGCACTGCTATCTAACCTTAGAATATTTTTATCACCCTAAAAAGAAATGCCATCCCATTAGTGGTTACTCCCCATTCCCTTCTCTTTCTATGTCCTGGAAATCATTACTGTGCTTTCTCTCCCTATGGAATTGTTTATTCAGGATATTTCATACTGATACCATCATATAACATGTGGCCTTTTGTGATTGGCTTCTTTCACTTAGCATATTATTTCCATGGCTTATCCATGTTGTAGAATGTATTACTACTTCATTCCTTTTTATTGTCAAATAATATTTTTTATACGAGTATACAACACTTTTGTTTGCCCATTCATCCGTCAATAAACATTTTGGTTCGCCCCACTTTTTGGCTATTATGAATAATGCTGCAATTAACATTTGTATACAATTTTATTTTGTAAGGATGCGTAATTTCTTTCATATACACATTGAAGTATAATTGTTGTGTCAGGTGGCTTACCTTTAATAATTTGAGGTATTACTACACTGTTTTCCAAAGTGGCTGTACCATTTCCAATTTCCCTTCGTCCTCATCACTATTTGTTATCTATTTTTTTTTCTTTACTTTCAGCCATTGTAGTGGGTGTAAGCCAACTTCTCATTGTGGTTTTGTTTTGCATTTCTGTAATGACTTTATAAGAGAAATAGAAATATAGAGAAATAGAGCATACTTTATTTTGTTTATTGGTGTTCTGCATATCTTCTTTGGAGAAATCTCTATTGAAATCAACTGCTCATTTTAAAATTGGTTGCTTGACTATCAATCAGTTTTGCAAATATATATTCTAGATAAATTTTCTTTATCAGATAAAGGAGTTGCAAATATTGTCTCCTCTATTGTGGGTTGCATTTTATTTTTATTTTTTGATGCTTTCCTTTGAAACACAAAAGTTTTAAAATTTGATTAAATCAATATACATATTTTTTTCTTTTGTCACTTATGCTTTTGATATCATCTCTAAAAAACCACTGCATATCTCAAGGTCATGAAATTTACTCACATGACTTCTAAGAATTTTATAGTTATATTTAGGTCCATGTTACATTCTGACTTACTTTTTTATATATGGTTTGAGGTAATTGTTCAACTTTATTCTTTTGGGTATGGATATCCAGTTGTCTCAATACCATTTGTTAAAAAGACTATTCTTTATCCATTGAATGATCTTGTCATTCTTGTTGAAAATAAATTGATTTATAAATGTGAAGGTTTATTTCTGGACTCACAATTCCATCCCATTGACCTACATGTGTATCCATTTTTTTTTTACAAAGCTATAATCAATATTTTTTATCAAGCTATAATTGAGATATAAAAAATTGTACATATTTAATTTATACAATTTGGTAAGATTGAACAGATGCATATATCCATGCAACCATCACCACAATCAAAGTAATAAATATATCCATCATTTCCAAAAATGTCCTTATGCTCCTTTGTTCTTTTTGCTTTGTTTTTGTTTTTTCATTTGTATTTTTTGGGATTTTTCTTGCATTTGGTAAGAACACTTAATATGAGATCTACTCAATTTTTTTAAGTGCACAATACAGTATATTTAACTATTGGCCATATGCTGTACAGCAGATCGTAGAACTTACTCATTTTGCTTAACTGAAACTTTATAACCATTAAACTACTGCCCCTGGCCCCTAGTTCCTGGCAACCACCATTCTACTCTTTGCTTCCATGAATTTGAATATTCTTTTTATTTCTGTCAAGTCAGGGGTATTGAAGTCTCCAACTTTTATTTTGAATTGTCTATTTCTCTCCTCTTTTCTGTCAGTTTTTGCTTTGAGATATCTTCCTGATGCATTGATCCTTTCATCATTATAAAATGTTCTTCCTTATATCTAGTGACTTTTTTTCCTCTAGAGTTTATTTTGTTTGATATTAGCATAGCCACTCCAGTGCTATTTTATGCATTGTATATCTATTTCTATCCTTCTATTTTATTATTATTTTTTTAAGATTTTATTTATTTACTTGAGGGAGAGCGAGAGTGAGAGAGAGAGCACAGAGGGAGAGGGAGAGCACTGAGCAGAGAGCCTGACATGGGGCTTGATCCCAGAAACGTGAGATCATGAACTGAGCCACCCAGGCACCTTTCCATCCTCCTATTTTAAATCTATTTTTTCAGATGACTTTTTAATCCACCTTTCAATATCTGCCTTTGATTAGAGTATTTAATCCATTTGTATTTAATGTAATGACTGACAAAATATGACTTACATTTGCCATTTTGTTATTTTTCTTCTATATGTCATATATTATTTGACATGATTTATCTGCTGGCAAATGAGTCTCTATCACACCTAATCATTCTTTTATCTAAGTGCATCTTGATCTTCTCAGTCCTGGACATCAAAGTAGTCAATTACTGGTTACTTGGCTATTTTCTGTAAATTACTGCTTGCAGGATTCTTTTTTTTTTTTTTTTGAAATGCCTTTATTTTATTTATTTATTTATTTTTAAGATTTTATGTATTTATTTGACAGAGAGAGACACAACTAGAGAGGGAATTCCAGCAGGGGGAGTGGGAGAGGGGCTAGATCCCAGGGCCCTGGGATCATGACCCGAGCCGAAGGCAGACACTTAACGACTGAGCCACCCAGGCGCCCCAGCTTGCAGGATTCTTGTCTGTCTAATGTCTGTGATGAGGAATTGGTAGTGGAGGCCATGACTGCATTTCCCTTTCAAGGACACATGTCAACATGCTAGGAGGACAAATGGACTTCCCTCTGACTGCAGTGACCATGACATTGCTCTTTGGTTCACTGTCATAGCTCACGCTCTCCAGGCCATACACTTGGGCCAGGTCGTGGATGATCCGGCGGTGGTCTCTGTTCATGGGAGGAAAGCAGTGGCTCTTCTTACTATTCTTTCCCTTATTCACGGCCTCCACAAGGGCATATATTATTTGTTTTTCTATTCCTTCATCACTGCCTTATTTTGTCTTTAATAGTTAATGCTATTGTAACATTTTAATTCCCTCCTTTACTTTATTTTGTTTTCTAGTAGTGGTTTCTCTGGATCTTACTACATATCTTAAATTGAAGTTTGGATTTAAACTAATTAATTTCTGTATTTACAAAAATACAGCCTCAATAGAATTTAATTTTCTCCCCAATTTTTTATGTCTGTTGTCATATAAATCAAATCTTTCTTTTATTATAAACTATTCAATATAGTTTTAAATATATTGCTTTATACAGTTGTCCTTTAAATCAAATAGGAAAAGTGTTATAAACAAAGTCGTGTTTATACTATTTTTCATTTTTTAATGGAACTAACTTTACTAGTGTCCTTATTTCTTCATATGGATTCAAATTGTGTTTAATGTCCTGTAATTTAGCATGATCTTCCTTTAGTATTCCTTGTGGGGAAAGTCTGATAGAAATATAGCCTCTCAGTTTTTGTTTATCTAGAGGTGTTTTAATTTCTTCATTTTTTCCAAAGGATGTTTTTGCTTGATACAGTACATTGGTTGAAGGTCTTTTTTTTTTTTTTTTTTACCACATTGAATATGTTATCCTATAACCTACAGACCTCAATAGTTTCTGAGAGGTCAGATGTTAATAATTGAGGATCACCTATATGTTATGAATTGTTGTTCCCTTGCTACTTTCAAGATTCTCTGTCTTCAGATTCTGACATTTGATTGTTTTTTTGTCTATTTGTGCATGATTTTGAGTTCATCCAACATCAGGTTTGTTGAACTTCTTAGATGAGCACATGACTCTTTTTTTCATCAAATTTGGGAAGTATTCAGCTATTTTTTTTTTAGTATTCCTTCTGAACTTTCTATTCTCTACTTCTTACATTCTCATTATGCATATATAGGTATACTTTATATTGCTCCACAGATTCTTGAGGTTTTGCTTACTTTTCTTCATTCTTTTCTCTTATGTACCTAGGACTGGATATATTGATCTATCTCAAAGTTTGATGATTTTTCTTCTACCTGTTAAAATATTCTGTTTAGCCCCTCTACTTTAAGATTTCTATTTTGTTCTTCTAAAAGGTTTTCTTATCATTGTATTGATATTCTTTATTTGGAGATACATTCTCATACTTTAAAAAAATTTTATAGATTTGATTTCCTTTAGTTCTTTGAACATAGTGATAATAGCTGGTTCAAGTCCTTGTGTAGTAAGTCCACCATTTGGGCTTACTTAGAGACAATTTTTATCTAATTTTTTCTTTTGTTATATAGGCTGTATTTATTTGAACATCTTATAATTTTTATTGTTGTTGAAACCTGGAGATTTTAATTAAGTTAATTTGGGAACTCCGGATATCAAATTCTTGTTTGTCTCAAGGGGTTTTTGTCATTGTTTTTGTTCCTCCTCTTTGTTTGTTTTTAATTAATTCCCTGCATTTCTATGTAAAGTCTATATTCTTCATAATATGTGGCCACTAAAGTCTCTGCTTAGTCAGCTTCATAGTCATTTAATAATTGCACAAAGATTTCCTTAAATGCTTTGAATCATGGTCTATTTTTTCCAACGGACTGTGTATACGTTTTGGGACACACCTTCATTGTTCTGGAAATGTGCAACTTTGCTTTAGTCCTCACTTCTGCTTTTGTGAATCCTCAAGGTCAAATTGAGATGAGAGTTAAGGACATCTTCCAATCTTTCTTAGTCATGGACAAAGATATACATATGTGCATGGCCTTTTAGATCCTTGGGAATATGGTGAAACTTTTCAAGTCATCTTATGGACATCTCATTCCATAGATATTCCTTTTAAATTTTTTGGCCAGCCTCTTGTATGCCCCAGCTGTTATTGTTGCCTCAAGCAGTTTCCCTCCCTCCCTTCTCTCCTCCCTTCCTCCCTCCCTTCCCTCCTTCCTTCCTTCCTTCTTTTTTCTTTTCTTTTTTCTTTCCTCTTCTTTCTTTCCTCTTCTTTCTTTTGTTTTCTTTTCTTTCTTTCTTTTTCTTTCTTTCTTTCTTTCTTTCTTTCTTTCTTTCTTTCTTTCTTTCTTCTTTCTTTCTTTCTCTTTCTTTTCTTTTCTTTCTTTCTTTCTTTCTTTCTTTTCTTTCTTTCTTTCTTCTTTCCAAAGTCTCCTTGAGATAAAGCTTTCCTCATTGAATAAGCTCTGAGTCAAGACAATAAAGATCATTCTGTAAATGGGAATTTTTCAGAGTGGCCATATAGATTAAATAGTGACATTTCTCTGAGCATAGGGCTTTTAAGAGTTCTAATCCAATTTTGTCACACCTGGCCATTGGTTTTCGTAGCTACTGTGGCTCCGATATTGCTGATTTTTAAGGCTACATTGGATCTGTGAAGAGGGTGATGGGAATACTGCAAGTAAAAACACCAGAAATCTCACAGTTCTCATTGAGATTCAGCCACTTTTCTTGAATAAAGTCTACTTGGGTAGTTGTATACTTTTGATTAATTTCTAGAGTTCAGAAAAACATAGATTTTGATCAAATCTGCCAGTGTTTTCTTTGTTTTTAATGGAGAATAAGATTTTTTAAGTTTCTTACTTTACCTTCCCAAAAGAACTTCTTCTAAACACCTTATTTAAATAAGAATAATGAGAAATCCAGACTAAAGTAAGTGTTGTTATCCTGATTGGAGTTCTTGAAACTTAAGGTTGTTTTTTGTTGTTCGTTTAGTTTTTTGTTTTGATTTGTTTTATCAGTTTTGGAAAATTCTGACCATTATCCCTTAAAATATTGCTTTGACCCATTCTCTGCCCCTTCCTCTTTTTGGGTACTCTAATTAACATAGTTTAGACCATTTGACTGTTTTCCCTGTCTCATATTCTGTTTTATCTTTGTTGTTGTTCCCCTTATTTTATTTTTGCTTTTCTACTTCAGTTTTGATGTATTTTTATTTTATGTTGACATTTTTTTAAGTTAATTAATTCTAATATTCATTCAATTTTTAGAATTTTTTTTTAATTTATTCATTTGAGACAGAGAGATACAGAGAGAGAGAGAGAGAGTAGGAGCAGTGGGAAGAGGCAGAAGGAGAGGGAGAAGCAGACTCCCCGCTGAGCAGGGAGCCTGATGCGGGGCTCAATCCCAGGACCTGGAGATCATGACCTGAGCCGAAGGCAGACGCTTAACGACTGAGCCACCTAGGCACCCCTTCCTTCAATTTTTAAAATAAATTTTAAGGAATATTCCATTTTCTATGTTTCTATTTTATATATCTTTATATATCTATATCTATACCTATATCTATCTATCTATCCATCCTTCTATTTTTTTAAAATTTTTTTAAAGATTTTATTTATTTGAGAGACAGAGAGAAAGTATAAGTGGGGGGAAGGGCAAAAGGAGATGGAGAAGCAGACTCCTCACTGAGCAGGGAGCCCGATGCCATGAGGGGCTTCATCCCAGGACCCTGGGATCGTGACCTGAGCTGAACCAGACACTTAACTGATGGAGCCACCTAGGTGCCCCGCCATCTATATTTTTTAAAGTCCTGTGTTCTAAGTCCAACATTTGGATTATCTAATTCTTGATTTTTCTCTTTATTACCTGTCACATTTACCTTCTTTCACATGCCTTTAATAGTATATAAAAGAATTTAGAGATTCTAATTCAATGATTTTACTCTTCCTTTCTTGCCCACATCCTCAGACATCTGTGCCAATATAGCACTCAGAAAATGTGTCATAGGGAAAATAGTCTCTAAGTCTGGAGATCTAGATTTCTATACTACATGTCATCACATGTGGTCATCAAAGGCTCCCCTCCCCACCCCCACCCCACCATGGCAGAGTCTTTGGTTTAGACCCAAGGGCAAATGTTTTGAGGAGAAAAAACTTCCAGATATCTCAGCTAATCTAAGATGGGTTCCTCTTTCTCTGGAAATTTAGTTTGTATAATTCTCTGCATTTACACATTCCTATGATGCTTTAAGGATAAGATTTTTTTTTTCTAGTTTATGCAGCAGGAGCTGTGACTTGCTACATCTATTATCTTATACCTATCGGTAGAGAGCCTCAAAAGGAAAGATTCTTAAATTTAAATGTATGGATTTGCATTAAAGGCCCTTGTCTTTCCTGAAGTCATATTTGAAATGTGAAAGTATCTACTATTTTCTGAGAAGAAGGTCTATATATATAAGAAATACAGGATTAAAATGCTATGAAAAATTTCAGTGGAATTAGCACCAGAATCTAAAATAGTACATATAAATATTCTCTGACACACAAAAGAGAAATAAAGCAAATAAAACAATTTAGAAAACCAAACTAATTCCGTATAGCAGAAATACAATATAAAGAAACAAGTAGAAATCATAAAATAGTGATGGCATATGTAGGACCAATTTTATTCATTATAACAATATATAGAAATTAAATCAATCTTATTATTGAAAACAAGGAGTGTTGAATTAACCACAAAATCATATTCAAGAATATGTTATTTATAAAAGAGACAAAAGAAACGTGTTAAATATAATTAAATGTTTAAAAGTAAAAAAACTAAGCAAAACATTATCAGGAAAATTCAAGCAAATGTAAAAGAAGACTCACAATATCATCATTAAGATTGTTCACAGAAAGCATGAGAGGAAATTAAAATGATATTTTATTTTGATGAAATTACAATTTAACGTAAAGATAAAATATAAGCAAATCTTGCTTTACTGATGACACTGATGTTCATTTGAATAAATACAGGAAATACAGATTTAAAAAAACCTGTTTGGCAAAATTAAAAAAAACATATAGTTAAAAGAAGACCCACCATATCCAATACTATATTATAATATGTATATTATTTTATTATAAAGCTACTTACAATAATGAAGGACAGGTGAACTGGTGCAGAAACACACAGATTATTAATGGAGCAGAAACAACCTAAATAATTTCAAATATAATTGAGGTAGACTTTCAATTCAGTGAAGAAAAAATAATTTTTTTAATGTATAACACAGGGAACTGTATTTGGGGAAAATAATAAAGGTAGACTCCACTATAAACCTACTTAATTTCATGAGGTTTAAGAGTTAAATGCGATAGAAGTCCTAAAATAGTAGAAATTTTAAAATAAAGTCAGGATTTATTTGAACTTGAAGCATGGAAAGACTTGCCATGCAGAACATGAAAAGTGGAAACCATATTGGAATAAAAACATGATTTGAAAAACTTAAAAATGTTAAAACTTATATATATCCTCTCTCTGTCTCTTTATGAAACTTAAGCAAACATGAGATTTGAATATTTTAGTATATAAAAATCTGTCACAATTTTTAAAATAAAACCTGCACTACAATAGAAAATGATTTAAGTAATGAGCAATTAATTTACACATACATACAAACATAGAAACATACAGAAACTCTAATTGGAAAATTTATATACTGTATTTTCACTTTATCAAAATAATTAAAGGATAGAATGTTGAAAACATAATAGTCAACAATGTAAAGAACAAGGGACACAAAATCTTCATATAATGCTCTTGGACCTGTAAATTAGTAAAACTTGCATAATAATATAAGTGAAATTATGAAAGAAAAACTATACAGTATTTTATTTTATTTTTTTTAAAGATGTTATTTATTTATTTGGGAGAGAGAGAGAGTGCACACTCCACACCAGGGAAAGGGGAGAGGGGCAGAGGGGGAACAAGAGGGACAAGGGGACTCCTTGCTGAGCATGCAGCCTGATGTGGGGCTCAGTCTCACGACCCTGAGATCATGACTTGAGCCAAAAACAAGAGTTGGGCACTTAACCAACTGAGCCACCCAGGTGCCCCAAAACTATACAGTATTTTAAACAGAGAAAGTTGAATGTAAGGAATTATTGCCGATATCACTGAGTTGACAAAATGAGGAATTGGGTAGTAAGAAGTAAAGAGAATAGTAAAGAATATAGGAATGATTGATGATAGATACTATAAAGCGATAAATAATAAAATATAAATATGCAACATGCATAATATACAATATGTATAATATAATAAACACAATCTAATATAATGCAATGCCAGGTAGCCACAACCTCCTTCCCCTAGGGCTGAGATAAAGACCTCATGAGAAAGGGTTTGACTATGGCTCAATGTATGGCAGAAAATTCCCTGTGATGCTGCCCCAATGGAATTTGCGGGAACTTGCTAGAAATCCATCATTTAGTGTGTGAGGGAAAGATGTTCAAAGGGCATTGTCTCAGCAGAGGTCCTCTGCTACAAAATTGCCTGAGGGAACTTCTGGGAGCTGCTCTGGGTGCTGCCTGCCTCTGTGCCTTGCTAAAGCTGGTTGCCGGACAAGCTGTAAATATGGCAGTTTGAATGTCACAGAATGATGCAGTGTGAAGTAATGTTGGACAATCTGGGGTAGCTGCCCAAGCTGTAGAAGCAAGGCGTGCTGCCGGAGACTATGAAACAAGCATACTGGAACCAGGGATCAACACCCTTTCCTCCTGCAATCTCTTTCCGGTGCCACCCTGTGGACAACACTTAACACCTGGTCAGCTGACAAAACACACACAAACAAACAACAACAACAACAACAAAAACCTCTTAAAAGGGCCCAGATCCACCTTCACAGAACAAGCAAAAATGTTGAATTTGAATTGGAGTTGAAAAGCAATACATTGATGACTGGGACACCATTGTTTTGGACAACTTGTAGTTAGTTTGGAAGGGTTAGAATGTGCATAATGGTGGAAATGCAGAGGAATCAAAGATACAGTTTTCTTCGTTTCCAGTTCACCCAGGGTTCTGTGCCTGTTGTGAATCTGATGCAAGCTTGATAGGTAATTCTGCCTCTATAGCTCGTTGAAGCATGGGAATTTTCATTATTCATGTTTGCATTATTTCATATTTAATATGAAATAATAACTTTGCCAATTCTCACAACTGTGGGGGGTGCAAGGCAAATTGCATTCTGTAGAGAGAGTGCCTGTTAGAATCACACAATACTCCATCCACAGGGTCATATATGCTGGCCCTGCCAACTTCAAATATCCTTGATGAAGGAACATGTCTTCTTTCAGCATTAACCTTCTCATAGATAGTATCAGTAGATTAGACTAGATTATCTCAAAAGCCTTAAGATTCTGTGCTAATTGGACAGCCACATGCAGAAGAATGAAACTGGACCATTTCCTTACACCACACACAAAAATAGACTCCAAATGGTTGAAAGACCTAAATGTGAGACAGGAGTCCATCAAAATCCTAGAGGAGAACACAGGCAGCAACTTCTTCGACCTCAGCCACAGCAACTTCTTCCTAGAAACATCGCCAAAGGTAAGGGAAGCAAGGGCAAAAACGAACTATTGGGACTTCATCAAGATAAAAAGCTTTTGCACAGCAAAGGAAACAGTCAACAAAACCAGAAGATAGCCGACAGAGTGGGAGAAGATATTTGCAAATGACATATCAGATAAAGGGCTAGTATCCAAAATCTATAAAGAACTTATCAAACTCAACACCCAAAGAACAAAGAATCCAATCAAAAAATGGGCAGAAGACATGAACAGACATTTTTCCAAAGAAGACATCGAAATGGCCAACAGACACATGAAAAAGTGCTCAACATCGCTCGGCATCAGGGAAATCCAAATCAAAACCTCAATGAGATATCACCTCACACCAGTCAGAATGGCTAAAATTAACAAGTCAGGAAATGACAGATGTTGGCGAGGATGCGGAGAAAGGGGAACCCTCCTACACTGTTGGTGGGAATGCAAGCTGGTGCAGCCACTCTGGAAAACAGTATGGAGGTTCCTCAAAAAGTTGAAATAGAGCTACCCTACGACCCAGCAATTGCACTACTGGGTATTTACCCCAAAGATACAAATGTAGTGATCCGAAGGGCAACGTGCACCCCAGTGTTTATAGCAGCAATGTCCACAGTAGCCAAACTATGGAAAGAGCTCAGATGTCCATCAACAGATGAATGGATAAAGAAGATGTGGTATATATACACAATGGAATATTATGCAGCCATCAAAAAAAAAAAAACAAAGAAACAAACAAACAAATGAAATCTTGCCATTTGCGATGACGTGGATGGAACTGGAGGGTATTATGCTAAGCAAAATAAGTCAATCAGAGAAGGGCATGTATCATATGATCTCACTGATATGAGGAATTCTTAATCTGAGGAAACAAACTGAGGGTTGCTGGAGTGGTGGGGGGTGAGAGGGATGGGGTGGCTGGGTGATGGACATTGGGGATGATATGTGCTAAGGTGAGGACTGTGAATTGTGTAAGACTGTTGAATCACAGACCTGTACCTCTGAAACAAACAATACATTATATGTTTAAAAAAAAAAAAAAGATAGTAGGAAGGGAAAAATGAAGGGGGGGAAATCGGAGGGGGAGAAGAACCATGAGAGACTATGGACTCTGAGAAACAAACTAAGGGTTCTAGAGGAGAGGGGGTTAGCCTGGTGATGGGTATTAAAGAGGGCACGTATTGGGTGCCTGGGTGGCTCAGTTGGTTAAGCAACTGCCTTCGGCTCAGGTCATGATCCCGGAGTCCCAGGATCAAGTCCCACGTTGGGCTCCCTGTTCAGCAGGGAGTCTGCTTCTCCCTCTGACCCTACCCCCTCTTGGGCTCTCTCTCTCACTCTCTTTCTCTCTCAAATAAATAAATAAAATCTTTAAAAAATTAAATAAAATAAAGAGGGCACGTATTGAATGGAGCACTGGGTGTTATATGCAAACAATGAATCATGGAACACTACATCAAAAACTAATGATGTAATGTATGGTGATTAACATAACATAATAAAATTAAAAAAAAAGATTCTGTGCTATTTCTGATTGATATCAAGCTCTTTTAATGCTATTTATAGTGACAAATTTGTAGAGGACCATTACAGATAGACAGACATACCTCATCATCATGTATCATGATAGCTTCCTTAAAAGAGCTACCCTAAAATAAATGAGGGAAAGCTGCCCATTTTAAATCATATTTCATGATTTAGTTACATCACCACAGAGGGCATTAGGATGCTTTTAAATTTCCCTGGACACCTCAAACTGCTTATGATTGGCCACAACCCAGACTGGCTGATGACATCCCAACTCCCGGTGAGCTCAAAGACTAAACAGTGCTCCAGTGGGTACTGTGGTTGACTATTATATGGCAGAGGTGACTCCCATGGTTTCCTCTCACAGGTTCAGGTGACCACATACTTTTTTTTTAAGTCCTGTTGAATTACATTGTTTAACAACTTATGTGGAATTCCTTTACGCCAGCTCCAGCTCATTTTAAATGTTTTCAGGGTCATTAGTTATATCATGCCACCCTCCCCCGCCCCCCAGTTTGGCTTATTGTGACATTTCATGAGTGTTTCATATGTTAAGAAAGGACTTATCCAGATGTCTAAGAATCTTTCCTCTTTCTATTGAAAAGTTGTGGAAGATATTTATATGTATTGGTGATGTGTGTATGCACACACACTCATACATACAACACGCACACACACCCCTTCTAGAAATTTTCAGTTCTTCGTGTTCTAACCAGTCATTTCATTTGCATATATAACCTGGCAGCAGAGATTCATGCACACTTAGGTGCTTAGTAATATCCAATGTATAATTTTTAAAGTTAAAATAATGACCCAGTCCTCATCCTCTCCCCATCTAAAGATTATTAGCATGAGTTGAATATGAAATGGCAGAACAGTATTGGGCATGTTTTCCATAAACGGCATCTTCGGGGCTTCAAAACATGGTTTTAAAAATTGGGGAAAATGATCATTCCATTGACAAATAGTTTTATTAGCCAGATTCTATGTATATACCTGGTTATTAACCTCTTTAATTCTCTGTATATTTAAAAGATGGGTTTAATCACCTCTCTTCTCTACCTCTGAGAAACCCTACCAAGATTTTGCTTGCTTTTCAAAATGGACTCGGAGCATAACAAATGCTTCTAGCAGCTTGAATGGTGGAAAAATGTTGATTTTATATTTGCAAGCATTCTCATTTGAAATTTTACACTAAATAAACCATGCATATGCACATAAATAATCCCCAGATGAAGATACATGTAAATGATTCACATTTTCCCAGCTATGGAGGCCTTTTTGCCTTTAGATGGCCAATCGTGTCACCTTGCAATGGTGAACATGCAGTTACACACAAGACTCAGGTTGCTGCAAGCAGTCTGGAGGCAACAAAAACAAATTGATGGAGACAGAAATAGGAGAATCCCACCCTGTCAGAAGATGAATGAGCTGAACTTGCGTGATGTGAACCCAGGCTGACACAAGCAAGGTGGAATCAAAGAGTGAGCAACTTTTGACAACCCATGCTTCACAGCCCTGACCATGGTGGATGCCCGTGATTATCTCCAGACAAAATGACTGTGAGTAAAAGGCTTACATACACTTAAATTAAACACAGCAGGGTTTTAGTAATCTCTGTTTGCATTTTACTTTCTGCTAAGAAGGAAATTGCTTGGACTTGGAACATTTCATTTAATGGCATTTTTAGTTACCTTTTGTACTTCTAATGCCATAGTCTACATTCACTCTAAATTACCCAGTAAGACATAGGAAACTTTTGTCCTTTTTTGTTTATTTTTTTTTTAAATTGCAGTAGCTTCCTTACCAATTTTACTAAATTAAATGTGTTTTAAGGCATCTCAGTTCTTGAAACTTAATTATCCCAATCTCTGGGTGAAGTATAGCAAACAATACAAACCCCATTTATGTAATTTATTCTGCAAAAGAAAATAATGGAATGCAGTTGTGCTAATGATATACACGTTTCTGTATTTTTTTCCCCTTTTCGACAACAACTTAGCAAAACCATGTCATTTTGAAACAAAAGCTTTGAGGGCATTTTGGGGTTTTGGTTTGTCCACACACTGCTTTTAGGAGAAGGCAGTAAACTGCATAATATTATGAGCCTTTGGAATGTCAGGGAAGATTTTGTTTTGTTTCCCTCATTTTATCCTTCCATCAATGAGTATTATTGACAGTTACCCATAATAAACCAGGAAAAAGATCATGGCTTGTAATTGTAATGTGTAAATAAGAAAAAAACTATGTAGGTACTTCAGTAGCTGAAGCACCATTCATTAAATCACAGTGGAGTAGAATTTAGTCGTTAGACCACATCAAATCTAGAAAACTTTGGTTTAAACTCAAGCCTAATAAGAAAATCTATCACTCTTGTTCTTGTTTAAAATAGAGTTTTGAAATCCCCAAGTCCATGATTATGTGTTATTTAATATTGATATTCATTAATGCAATCAGTTAATCATTCTAATTTGCTGAATTTCACCTACTGCATTACTTAAATTAAAGGTGAATTAATTAAGTGATGCTGTACTTTTGGAAGTAATATGGCCATTCAGAAAACTGTTTAGCTCAAGTCGAAATGCAACAAATAAAAACAACTTCCTCTGTAAAACAAATCCTCAAACAATGATAAAAGTAAAGAAATAATAAAATGCGTCATGTAAGTTAGCTGAGTACAGTACACCCTTTCTTCCCTAACCCACCTTCTATTTTTTAATTGTAATTCGTTGAGAATGAATTATGTATGTTATCATCCCATCAGTATTTTGTTACAGGGTATTGTAGGTGTTCTACCTACTACATCGAGGAAGCAGATTCTTGATTCATTATTACCTTCACAAGGATGAGGCGCCTGTCGATAAGAAAAAACACAATGCCTTGTATCTTGAGCCCTCTGCTTCCTTAGAGATGGACCTGTCTACATTGTCATTATGGAACATAGAACTAACTTGCTTATTTTTAAAACATTTATCCTAATCTTCTTTTATGATTATAAACAAGGTGATATTCAGCATATTAATTGCATATTTTTGCATATGCTGATCTTTCCTGAGGTAGTTGAAGAAGGAACTCCAGGTGACAAGAACCTGACACTTCTCCAGTAAATCCTTCTCAGCAGTAAGCACTCAGGTTCCACAAAATTATTTACACCTTAGTGATGTCTTCCTGATAATGATATCTCACTCAACACATTTACAAATTGTCATATTGTGGAATTTCACTTAAAATGTTATTCTTACCTAGTCTCGTGAGTGAAACCACAACTGAACCATGAGATTAAAATATAAAATCTTATGGATTGGCTAAAAAAGGACAAATTGGACAAATATGAAGGCTGAAATATAATCATGCTTATGCACCCATATGAAACAAGCAGTACATATGGGTATATGCATGTGTGTGTTTTAAATAGATAGATACACACACATATATACAGATCCATATATACACACATATATACATATGTATGTATATGTTTGTGTGTGTGTATCTATCTATCTATATATATAACAATTAAAATTATACCTAGAGTACTAAATTAAAATTAGTTTTCCCACTAGCTAGCACATGTTTATTTATGCAGAACTCAGAAGATCTGAATTTCAACTTATCGTCTCAGGTTTACAGACATTTAAGCACATTATTAGGAACAGTGATTATTCGGCACACCAACACTCAGGTATCACCCAACTTCATTACTACCTGATTAATTAACCTGTTTAAAGTGTGAAAGTTGGCACCTTGTCATTAGAATCCATGGGAATAACTAATGAGAAACTATGAAATAATTTGTTCCTCAATTAAAAAACCTGAAAGAAGAGGTTTTATCTCATTATTCTTGTTTCCTGTTATCACCTATACAAAGCCAAGACGATTTTGCAAAACTTACTGTCTAGAGAGAACAGGCTATGTAACATCTCAGGGAACATTTCGCAGATCTTTAATAAAATGTGGTGTTATTCAACAGCAAAAGGTAAGCCAAGAAGCTTCCTGGGTTAATATATTCATTATAGAGCATCAGTGTGAACGTAGGTTCATCTCATACCTGGTGTTAAGGTTTAAATGAGGATTCTAGATAAGAAAAGAGTGAAGGAGAAGTAATCCAGTTCAATTTGGTTCTGTCTAAAGAGACTTCAGGAAAAATATCACAAGGGGTAATTAGTATTAGAGGGCTATTAAATTATGACATTTCCATATTTTAAAAAACACAGCCCCAAGCCCAAATTTCCCTCAATGTGGCTGCTTTTACTCAGTGGCCACATTACAGCATCACTCAAATAGGAAAAAAGGCAGTATAGATACTAATTTCAATTGTTTTGCCTTGTCTACATTCATGAGATCACACATATCATATGAAAATGCTGAAAAGTATCAAAGGTACTTTGCTAACCTAAAACATTCTGTAATATCTACAGATTCATCCTCCTACTCACATTATTCATGCCGAAGAAGTACGTGTCTGTTGTTTAACATTAAAGTAAGAAGCCGAAAGTTTTTCTTGGAGGTAAAGTGAACAATCTTTCTTGCGCTGCTTATTTTACATCCATCTTTCCAGTTAGAGAGAGTTTCGTGCTCTGAACCATGGCAGGATATAGACTATAGAATCCATCCAATGTAAAGCTAGGCATAAATGAATACAGATGTTAATTAATTGGATATCCCTATTTAAATTCCTTGAAATATATTCTGGATCATGTCTCCTGCTTCCTTGTATAAATCTTTAAGCTGAGGCCACCCGCATTTAGTGAAGGAAATAGTGAAATTTTTAAAAACCACACGCATATTTTTTCAAAATCAAGATTTTGTGAAGATAATCACAAAGTTTGAAATAACAAAATTTAATTAATCCACTTTGGGAAAAAAACTCTATCTGCTTTATACTCGAAGCTTTATGATTTTATTCAGTTGCAAAATGTCCTAGAAAATTAAAAAAAAGAAAGAAAGAAAGAAGAAAAAGAAAGAAAGAAAGAAAGAAAGAAAGAAAGAAAGAAAGAAAGAAA